>NC_059230.1:3673279-3770779 GCF_020615455.1 Coregonus clupeaformis
CCTATTCCCTATATAATGCACTACTGTTGACCAGAGCCCTATGATCAAAAGAAGTGCACTATATATATAGGGAATAGGGTGCCATTAGTGATGCACCCCTAGTTTAGGGTTGAAACCTTGTCAATAGTTTGGCAGCGTTATACCAGTGTTGGGAAATCTATTCTAAATTAAGTCTGGCATTCTCACCGGACACCCGACGATGAGGTCGCTGACCCGAAGGTCCTCACCGTGGCGCCGGGCATGTCTGAGGATGGAGAGGGAGGAGTCAGAGGCGGGGTTTAACCCTCCCAGCTCCTCTAGAACATCACAGCACTGTTCCAGTCTCTGTGTAGGGGCCTGGAGACACTGGGGGAAGGACAGGGGGGAAGGGAGTCTGAGCTGGGGAGGGAAGAGGAGGAGGAGAGGGGAAGGACAGGGGGGAAGAGAGGAGGGGTGGCAGGGAGTCTGAGCTGGGGAGGGAAGAGGAGGAGGAGAGGACTTCAGCCATCTACACTATGGTCATTATCATCAATATCATTTATTTCTTCACATAACATAACATTTTTTATCAACAAACAGAACAGACATAACAAACACAGTGTAATACATGCAGCTCCAGCCCATGAAAATAAAACAAAATATTCCAAAAGAAAAATCCAATTAAATGCACAGATTTGGCCAAGCCTCCCACCCAATCATCATCATCATCATCATCATTGTTATCGCATCATCATTTTCATGACACAGTACTTTGAAATATTATATCTTCTACTGCCACCCTGTGGTCGTTCTAAATAACTACACTGAACTTTCTACCCTCAGATCTCTGCTAACACCATCTGTGTGATGTTCTTCTTTTCATGTTTTCTCAGTCTAAAGCTGTGATCAGACTTTGCCCTATGTATGTATCAGACTGGGGTTATTATAATATATTGAAAGTCTTGTGATTGGTTTTAGTGTAATCCAACACTAATGAGTTATTTTAGCTTATGCAATGCAGTGTTAATTGCCTTTACTATATGAACCAGCTCATATCTGGCTTTAGTTTGTAACTTTGTTGTTGCAATAGGCTTTAGGTTTTGATGCGGTTCAGTGGCGGCTTGTGGCATTTAAATCGGAGGAAGGAATCACAGTAACGGCTGGAACTGAATAAATTGGTATGGTATCAAACACATAAAACATTCCACTCATTCCATCCCAGCCATTATTATGAGCGGTCCTCCCCTCACCAGCCTCCACTGATGTTGTAATAATGTTTTTTGAATGGAACTTTTTCTTACCTTGAAGAAGTCTGCAGCCTGAGTGACCAACATGGAGTCCACTTCTGGTTTAGTCCTTATGTAGTGAGAGTACTGGAGAAACTCCTCTCTCTTTGTATGAGAGGGAGAAAGAGGGAGAAAGAGAGAGCGAGAGAGGCAGAGAGAAAGAGGGTGGGGGGTGCGAGAGGAGAGAGAATAAAGTAGGACATTTCTTCTTCTTCTACTTCTCAACGGTGCTGCCCATGCTAAAACAGCCCTCTATCCAACTCTATGTGACCCACTCACATATTTACTGAAGGGGTCCTGTTGGAGCTGACGCTGCAGTAGAGCTCCCTCCATGGATGGGAGGAGGTACTGCGAGTGGAAGGTGCTGAAGCTGGCCGAGTTGGGGAACAGGAGGTTGGCTTTCCCCCGGAGGGAGGAGGGGGTATCTGGACCCTCCAAGACAGGAAGGTAGGTCTCCACCACCCCATTTAACACGGCCACGTACTGCCTCTCAGAACTCAGCATCCTACACCATAATAGATAGAGCTTGCTTTAGGGAGAGAGGGTGAGGGGGGGTGAGGAGGGAGGGAGGTAGAGGATGAAGGGAGAGGAGGGGAGTGGGACAGAGAGTGGGGGAAAGAGAGAAAGAGAGGGGGAGAGGAGGGGAGAGGGACGGGGAGTGGGGGAAAGAGAGAAAGAGAGGGAGGGAGAGGAGTAGAGAGGGACAGGGAGTGGGGGAAAGAGAGAAAGAGAGGGAGGGAGAGGAGGGGAGAGGAACGGAGAGTGGGGGAAGGAGAGAAAGCGGAGGAAGGGAGAGGAGGGGAGAGGGACAGAGAGGGGGAAAGAGAAAGAGAGGGAGGGAGAGGAGGGGAGAGGGACAGAGAGTGGGGGGAAAGAGAGGGAGGCAGAGGGGGGAGAGGGACAGAGAGTGGGGGAAAGAGAGAAAGCGGAGGAAGGGAGAGGAGGGGAGTGGGACAGAGAGTGGGGGAAATAGAGAAAGAGAGGGAGGGAGAGGAGGGGAGAGGGACAGAGAGTGGGGGAAAGAGAGAAAGCAGAGGAAGGGAGAGGGACAGAGAGTGGGGGAAAGAGAGAAACAGAGGGAGGGAGAGGAGGATAGAGGGACAGAGAGTGGGGGAAAGAGAGAAAGAGAGGGAGGGAGAGGAGGGGAGAGGGACAGAGAGGGGGGGAAAGAGGGAGGGAGAGGGACAGAGAGGGGGGGAAAGAGAGAAAGAGAGGGATGGAGAGGAGAGGAGGGGAGAGGGACAGAGAGTGGGGGAAAGAGAGAAAGAGAGGGAGGGAGAGGAGTAGAGAGGGACAGAGAGTGGGGGAAAGAGAGAAAGAGAGGGAGGGAGTAAAGAGAGGGAGGAAGGGATAAAGAGTCAGTAATGGCAAATGTATCTCTGAGGTGATAGCGGCGCTATCACCTCAGACCAGAATATCTGCCGTAATATCGCCCCTGTTCGTCGACACCCAGCAAGTGATCGCTATCACACTGCAGATGTTATGCAATCCATTCACAGGAGGTTGGTGGCACCTTATTTGGGGAGAACAGGCTCGTGGTAATGACTGGAGCGGAATGGTATCAAACACATCAAACACATGGTTTCCAGGTGTTTAATGCCATTACATGTATTATGTGCTAGTTAGCGGTGTGTGCTAATAGAGTTTCAATTGGTGACATAATTCGCTCTGAGACCTTGAAGTATTAGTTTCCCTTGCTCTACAAGAGCCGAGGCTTTTGTGGAGCGATAGGTAACAATGCTTCAAGGGTGACTGTTGTCAATGTGTAGAGAGGGTCCCTGGTTCAAGCCCAGGTTGGGGCGAGGAGAGGGATGGAAACAATACTGTTACACATGCATACATGCAATCTTTACAGCCAACCCTCGCCACATACACACAACTTTTGACCTAACTGATCATAATCTGCTGTTAAAAAAACGTATGTGTAATGGCTTTACATCCTCTACTGTATAGTGGTTTGAGAGTTACCTGTCTAACAGAACAAAGACGATGTTCTTTAATGGAAGCCTCTCCAACATAGTCCAGGAAGAGTCTGGCATACACCAGGGCAGCTGTCTAGGACCCTTACTTTTTTCACTGAGTAAAGCCTGTGTCTGCATGTATGCTGATGACTCAACATTATACACGTCAGCTACCACAGCAAGTGAAATCACTGCAACCCTTAACAAACAGCTGCAGTCAGTTTTAAAAGGTGTGGCAAGTAATAAGATAGTTCTAAATATTTCAAAAACTAAAAGCATTGTATTTGGGACAAATCATTCACTAAAGACTAAACTGCAACTCAATCTTGTAATGCATAATGTGGAAATTGAGCAAGTTAAGGAGACTAAAATACTTGGTGTAACCCTGGATTGTAAACTGTCATGGTCAAAACATATTGATGCAACGGTAGCTAAGATGGGGAGAGTTCTGTCCATAACAAAGCGCCACTCTGCTTTCTTGACATCGCTATCAATGACTAAATAATATGTAGGCTATAGCAGCCTAGAGGTAGGTAAATGGTGGTTGCTTCCCTGTATTTTCAGTGACGAGAATATGTGTCTCACTGTGTGTCTGCCTTGATGTTCATAAAACTCCACGGACCCCCTCTTACGCAGTGGAACCCAGAACAATATGTGACCACTTGGTTACGGCGACATCGTTCTGCCGAGACACCCAAACCACAGTGGCCACCGCAAAGCCTGACCCTCTCTGGAATTTGCTGTAGCCCTACTTGGGATATTTAGCCTACATTTGCTATTGGTTGAGATACAGGGCCCGTTCTAGCTTGGTTAGTCAGGGTGGGAAATAGGAAATGTGAATTGGGCCAAGTTGTGGAGGTAATAATGCATTTAGGTTATAGATTATTGAGGTGCATGAATACACCAAACCAAAAGCTTGTTTTTATGGCTGTTTTAAAAGGAATGTTCTGCAATTCTACGTAGTAACGATTTATGTTCACTACTTGGTCAATTGATTTTATAGCATGTTTAATCTATGCAAATAAATTCAATGAATTGATAGTTTACCTGTCTGTTTTCTTTTATTCTTCAATAGGGTATATTTTAACCATGTGTTGAAGGTAATCAAATCAAAGTCTATTTATGATACAGCGTGTAAGCAACACAATACAATGAAATCCTTACTCGCAATAAAGCTCTCCTCGCAAACAGTGCAATGATATTAAGTTATATGTATTTGTATTTACATTAGGCTATAGCCTACAAATAGCTATACCATGTAGTTGTAGGCCTATTAGGCAAGTTGGTTCAACTTCTTTAACATATTTGCGCAATCCTGACACCTTTCAGTACAACGAAGGACGCTCCAATCACTTAAAATGACATCTCATCAAGATCTGTTGGCTAATAGTCATACTCACCTCTAACTATCACATTTACATAACTATTCAGACACTTCACTCAGTACTTTGTTGAATCACCTTTGACAGTGATTACAGCCTCAAGTCTTCTTGGGTATGATGCTTCAAGCTTAGCACATCTGTATTTGGAGAGTTTCTCCCATTCTTCTCCCATTCTTCTCTGCAAATCCTCTCAAGCGCTCTCAGGTTGGATGGGGAGCATCGTTGCACAGCTATTTTCAGGTCTCTCCAGAGATGTTCAATCGGGTTCAAGTCCGGGCTCTGGCTGGGCCACTCAAGGACATTCCTGCATTGACTTGGCTGTGTGTTTTGGGTCGTTGTCCTGTTGGAAGGTGAACCTTCGCCCCCAGTCTGAGGTCCTGAGTGCTCTGGAGCAGGTTTTCATCAAGGATCTCTCTATACTTTGCTCCGTTGATCTTTCCCTCGATCCTGACTAGTCTCCCAGTCTCTGCCGCTGAAAAACATCCCCACAACATGCTGCTGCCACCACCATGCTTCACCGTAAGGATGGTGCCAGGTTTCCTCCAGATATGACGCTTGGCATTCAGGCCAAAGAGTTTAATCTTGGTTTCATCAGACCAGAGAATCTTGTTTCTCATGGTCTGAGAGTCCTTTAGGTGCCATTTGGCAAACTCCAAGCGGGCTGTCATGTGCCTTTTACTGAGGAGTGGCTTCCGTCTGGCCACGCTACCATAAAGGCCTGATTGGTGGAGTGCTGCAGAGATGGTTGTCCACAGAGGAACTCTGGAGCTCTGTCAGAGTGCCATCGGGTTCTTGGTGACCTCCCTGACCAAGGCCCTTCTCCCCCAATTGCTCATTTTGGCCCGGCGGCCAGTTCCAGGAAGAGTCTTGGTGGTTCCAAACTTCTTCCACTTTACGAATGATGGAGGCCACTTTGTTCTTGGGGACCTTCAATGCTGCATACATTTTTAGTACCCTTCCCCAGATCTGTGCCTCGACACAATAATGTATTGGAGCTCTACCGACAATTCCTTCGACCTCATGGCTTGGTTTTTGGTCTGACGTGCACAATCAACTGTGGGACCTTATAGAGACAGGTGTGTGCCTTTCCAAATCATGTCCAATCAATTGAATTTACCAATCAAGCTGTAGAAACATCTTAAGGATGATCAATGGAAACAGGATGCACCTGAACTCAATTTCGAGTCTCTTAGCAAAGGGCCTGAATACTTATGTAAATAAGGTTACTCCAAGCAGTTTAGTCCCCTCAACTTGCTCAATTTCTACATAATTTATTACAAGATTTAATTGATGTTTATGGTTTAGTGAATGATTTGTCCCAAATACAATGCTTTTAGTTTTTGAAATATTTAGGACTAATTTATTCCTTGCCACCCATTCTGAAACTAACTGCAGCTGTTTGTTAAGTGTTGCAGTGACTTCACTCGCTGTAGTAGCTGACGTGTATAGAGTCATCCGCATACATCGACACACAGGCTTTACTCAAGGCCAGTGGCATTTCATTAATAAAGATTGAAAAAAGTAAGGGGCCTAGACAGCTGTGTTTGTTGCTGTTACTGTGTGCTTGTTTGAATTGCGTGCATTTGTTTGTGTGTGTGTGCGCACGTGTGTGTGTGTGTGTGTGTCGTGTCAGAGTGTATTTTTGTGTGTATATATAAAAGGTGGTTGGTGGAACCTTAATTGGAATGGTATCAAACACATCAAACAAGTGGTTTCCATTCCATTCACGCCATTCCAGCCATTACCATGAGCCGTTCTGCCCTCACCAGCCTCCTGTGGTGTGTATGTGTATCTGTACTGTTTGTGTGTACTGTGTGTTTACCTCAGTCAGTGTGGACAGTGGTCTCTGTGTGTTTACCTCGGTCAGTGTGGACAGTGGTCTCTGTGTGTTTACCTCGGTCAGTGTGGACAGTGGTCTCTGTGTGTTTACCTCGGTCAGTGTGGACAGTGGTCTCTGTATGTTTACCTCAGTCAGTGTGGACAGTGGTCTCTGTGTGTTTACCTCGGTCAGTGTGGACAGTGGTCTCTGTGTGTTTACCTCGGTCAGTGTGGACAGTGGTCTCTGTGTGTTTACCTCGGTCAGTGTGGACAGTGGTCTCTGTGTGTTTACCTCGGTCAGTGTGGACAGTGGTCTCTGTGTGTTGTCCAGTGTTTTCCAGCAGACAGACAGTGAGACATGACTCTGAGTCTCTCTCTGACCGGTGGTACCCTGACCTGCACCACTCTCAGTCCGCCCCAGTCCAGCTCTGACCAGCTCTCCAGATCTCTCAGTACTGCCAGGGTCTCAGTGTGCAGCTCCTACACACACACACACACACACACACACATAGAGATGAGCAAAAACACATGCATGCATGCAGACACACACACACACACACACACACATACACACACAGACACACCCATGCAGACACACAGAGGAAAATATACAGATGAGCAACAAACACACTCACTCACGTTGGCGGACTCTCTGAAGGTATTGGACTTGTGCAGTTTAAGGGAGAGTCTGCTGAGAGAGATGGGAGGCTCCCTGTAGTCATCTAACTGATCCTGGATCTGCTCTATCTCCCTCTCACACTGATAGAGAGAAGGACAGGAGAGAGGAGGGAGAGGGGTGGAGGGAGGGAGGAAGAGAGAGAGAGAGAGGTGGAGGGAGAGATAAGGAGGAAAGAGAGGTGCAGAAGGAGGGAAAGAGAGAAAGAGGGGAGAGGGCAGAGGAAAAATCATTAGTGTCAAATTGTATGAGAACATACTTTTTTCTCTAAACAACCTTTTCATAGAGCGAACCGCTCCAGTAATCCCTCTGTGATACAATATAACACTGTACTACTATACTCCAGTCTTCCCTCTGTGATATAATATAACACTGTACTACTATACTCCAGTCTTCCCTCTGTGATATAATATAACACTGTACTACTATACTCCAGTCTTCCCTCTGTGATTCAATATAACACTGTACTGTTATACTCCAGTCTTCCCTCTTTGATACAATATAACACTGTACTGCTATACTCCAGTCTTCCCTTTGTGATACAATATAACACTGTACTGCTATACTCCAGTCTTCCCTCTGTGATACAATAAAACACTGTACTACTATACTCCAGTATTCCCTCTGTGATACAATATAACACTGTACTACTATACTAATATTACACTGTACTACTATACTCCAGTCTTCCCTATGTGATACAATATAACACTGTACTACTATACTCCAGTCTTCCCTCTGTGGTACACTATAACACTGTACTGCTATACTCCAGTCGTCCCTCTGTGATACAATATGACACTGTACTACTATACTCCAGTCTTCCCTCTGTGATACAATATAACACTGTACTACTATACTCCAGTCTTCCATCTGTGATACACTATAACACTGTACTACTATACTCCAGTCTTCCCTCTGTGATACAATATAACACTGTACTGCTATACTTCAGTCTTCCCTCTTTGATACAATATAACACTGTACTACTATACTCCAGTCTTCCCTATGTGATACAATATAACACTGTACTACTATACTCCAGTCTTCCCTCTTTGATACAATATAACACTGTACTACTATACTCCAGTCTTCCATCTGTGATACACTATAACACTGTACTACTATACTCCAGTATTCCGTCTGCGATACAACATAACACTGCACTGCTATACTCCAGTCTTCCCTATGTGATACAATATAACACTGTACTACTATACTCCAGTCTTCCCTCTGTGATACAATATAACACTGTACTACTATACTCCAGTCTTCCCACTGTGAAACAATATTACACTGTACTACTATACTCCAGTCTTCCCTCTGTGATACAATATAACACTGTACTGCTATACTCCAGTATTCCGTCTGTGATACAATATAACACTGTACTGCTATACTCCAGTCTTCCCTATGTGATACAATATAACACTGTACTACTATACTCCAGTCTTCCTTATGTGATACAATATAACACTGTACTACTATACTCCAGTCTTCCCTCTGTGATACAATATAACACTGTACTGCTATACTCCAGTCTTCCCTCTGTGATACAATATAACACTGTACTGCTATACTCCAGTCTTCCCTCTTTGATACAATATAACACTGTACTACTATACTAATATAACGCTGTACTACTATACTAATATAACACTGTACTACTATACTCCAGTCTTCCCTATGTGATACAATATAACACTGTACTACTATACTCCAGTCTTCCCTCTGTGATACAATATAACACTGTACTGCTATACTCCAGTCTTCCCTCTGTGATACAATATAACACTGTACTGCTATACTCCAGTCTTCCCTCTGTGATACAATATAACACTGTACTACTATACTCCAGTCTTCCCTCTGTGATACAATATAACACTGTACTACTATACTCCAGTCTTCCCTCTGTGATACAATATAACACTGTACTGCTATACTCCAGTCTTCCCTCTGTGATACAATATAACACTGTACTACTATACTCCAGTCTTCCCTCTGTGATACAATATAACACTGTACTGCTATACTCCAGTCTTCCCTCTGTGATACAATATAACACTGTACTACTATACTCCAGTCTTCCGTATGTGATACAATATAACACAGTACTACTATACTCCAGTCTTCCCTATGTGATACAATATAAGACTGTATTGCTATACTCCAGTCTTCCCTGTGTGATACAATATTACACTGTACTGCTATACTCCAGTCTTCCCTCTGTGATACAATTTAACACTGTACTGTTATACTCCAGTCTTCCCTCTTTGATACAATATAACACTGTACTGCTATACTCCAGTCTTCCCTATGTGATACAATATAAGACTGTATTGCTATACTCCAGTCTTCCCTGTGTGATACAATATTACACTGTACTGCTATACTCCAGTCTTCCCTCTGTGATACAATATTACACTGTACTGCTATACTCCAGTCTTCCCTCTGTGATACAATATAACACTGTACTGCTATTCTCCTGACTTCCCTCTGTGATACAATTTAACACTGTACTACTATACTAATATAACACTGTATTACTATACTAATATAACACTGTACTACTATACTAATATAACACTGTACTACTATACTCCAGTCTTCCCTCTGTGATACAATATAACACTGTACTGCTATACTCCAGTCTTCCCTCTGTGATACAATATAACACTGTACTGCTATACTCCAGTCTTCCCTCTGTGATACAATATAACACTGTACTGCTATACTCCAGTCTCTCTCTCTCTCTCTCTCTCTCTCTCTCTCTCTCTCTCTCTCTCTCTCTCTCTCTCTCTCTCTCTCTCTCTCTCTCTCTCTCTCTCTCTCTCTCTTCCCCCCACCCTCTCTCTGTCCATAGGTACGGTGGACAGGCTGGGACGAGCTGTGGTCGTCACTGAAACGCACCTCCCTGTGGACGGTTGCTCTATAAAGGGCGTCTTATGATGTGTGTGTGTGTATGTGTGTGTGTGTGTGTGTGTGTGTGTGTGTGTGTGTGTGTGTGTGTGTGTGTGTGTGTGTGTGTGTGTGTGTGTGTGTGTGTGTGTGTGTGTGTGTGTGTGTGTGTGTGTGTGTGTGTGTGTGTGTGTGTGTGTGTGTGTGTGTGTGTGTGTGTGTTCGTGTTCCAGGCTGTGGTCCCAGGAGGTCTTGGCTCTGTCCTCATTCTGGAGCAACAGCAGGAGTCGTCTCCCCCACTCCTCTAGAGGCAGTAGAGGTGACTACACACACACACTCCACTTCTCTCATTAATCATTGTTATCACTCCATTTGACCTCTGACCCTGTTACTTTAATGGTAAATTGTGTTTTTATAGAGCACACTATCCTTCATCCTCCTTTCTTAGAGAGAGGAGAGAGAGAGAGGGAGAGAGAGAGAGAGAGAGAGAGAGAGAGAGAGAGAGAGAGAGAGAGAGAGAGAGAGAGAGAGAGAGATGAAGAGGGAGAGGGAGAGACAAGAGAGCGGTGGAGGATAATGGCATGAGTGGTGAAGGGAGAAGTATGGATGAAAGGAAAGTAACAGTAAAGGGATAGACTGATGGAATGATTCAAGTAGAAGAGATGGATATAAAAGTCACCTGTCAGCATCAGCTTTCCAATTCCCTTAGGAGGGGAGAGGCTTTAGGTGATAGGTCAGGAGATGTCTGGTTAGATAAGGATGTGCCTGATTGGCTAGTTGTGTCAGGTGAGACTTCTGATTGGACAACCTGGTTTTCTGTTGGTAAAAGGAAGCGTTGAGAATAATGAATTCTCTGCACATCTACTTTCAATCCACTTGACATAGAAATTCCTCAAAAAGAAGCTAAAATCAAACCTAAACTGCTTTTCCCAGTCTCAGCTTCTTCTTGTCCCTCATTGGCTGGTGTGACCTCTTTATTTGTATTTATATGTATTATGGATCCCCATTAGTTCCTGCCAAGGCAGCAGCTACTCTTCCTGGGGTCCAGCTAAATTAAGGCAGTTCATACATTTTTAAAACATTACAATACATTCACAGATTTCACAACACACTGTGTCCCCTCAGGCCCCTACTCCATTACCACATACAGTGGGGAAAAAAAGTATTTAGTCAGCCACCAATTGTGCAAGTTCTCCCACTTAAAAAGATGAGAGAGGCCTGTAATTTTCATCATAGGTACACGTCAACTATGACAGACAAAATGAGAAAAAGAAATCCAGAAAATCACATTGTAGGATTTTTAATGAATTTATTTGCAAATTATGGTGGAAAATAAGTATTTGGTCAATAACAAAAGTTTTCAATACTTTGTTATATACCCTCTGTTGGCAATGACACAGGTCAAACGTTTTCTGTAAGTCTTCACAAGGTTTTCACATACTGTTGCTGGTATTTTGGCCCATTCCTCCATGCAGATCTCCTCTAGAGCAGTGATGTTTTGGGGCTGTCGCTGGGCAACACGGACTTTCAACTCCCTCCAAAGATTTTCTATGGGGTTGAGATCTGGAGACTGGCTAGGCCACTCCAGGACCTTGGAATGCTTCTTACGAAGCCACTCCTTCGTTGCCCGGGCGGTGTGTTTGGGATCATTGTCATGCTGAAAGACCCAGCCACGTTTCATCTTCAATGCCCTTGCTGATGGAAGGAGGTTTTCACTCAAAATCTCACGATACATGGCCCCATTCATTCTTTCCTTTACACGGATCAGTCGTCCTGGTCCCTTTGCAGAAAAACAGCCCCAAAGCATGATGTTTCCACCCCCATGCTTCACAGTAGGTATGGTGTTCTTTGGATGCAACTCAGCATTCTTTGTCCTCCAAACACGACGAGTTGAGTTTTTACCAAAAAGTTATATTTTGGTTTCATCTGACCATATGACATTCTCCCAATCCTCTTCTGGATCATCCAAATGCACTCTTGCAAACTTCAGACGGGCCTGGACATGTACTGGCTTAAGCAGGGGGACACGTCTGGCACTGCAGGATTTGAGTCCCCTGGCGGCGTAGTGTGTTACTGATGGTAGGCTTTGTTACTTTTGTCCCAGCTCTCTGCAGGTCATTCACTAGGTCCCCCCGTGTGGTTCTGGGATTTTTGCTCACCGTTCTTGTGATCATTTTGACCCCACGGGGTGAGATCTTGCGTGGAGCCCCAGATCGAGGGAGATTATCAGTGATCTTGTATGTCTTCCATTTCCTAATAATTGCTCCCACGGTTGATTTCTTCAAACCAAGCTGCTTACCTATTGCAGATTCAGTCTTCCCAGCCTGGTGCAGGTCTACAATTTTGTTTCTGGTGTCCTTTGACAGCTCTTTGGTCTTGGCCATAGTGGACTTTGGAGTGTCTGTTTGAGGTTGTGGACAGGTTTCTTTTATACTGATAACAAGTTCAAACAGGTGCCATTAATACAGGTAACGAGTGGAGGACAGAGGAGCTGTGAGAGCCAGAAATCTTGCTTGTTTGTAGGTGACCAAATACTTATTTTCCACCATAATTTGCAAATAAATTCATTAAAAATCATTTTTTTCTCTCAATTTGTCTGTCATAGTTGACGTGTATCTATGATGAAAATTACAGGCCTCTCTCATCTTTTTAAGTGGGAGAACTTGCACAATTGGTGGCTGACTAAAAACTTTTTTTCCCCACTGTATCTACAGTACAATATCCATGTGTACGTGTGTGTATAGTGCGTATGTTATTGTGTGTGTGTATGCATGTTTCTGTGCCTATGTTTGTGATGCTTCACAGTCCCCGCTGTTCCATAAGGTGTTTTGTAATCTGTTTTTTTAAATCAAATTTTACTACTTGCATCAGTTACTTGATGTTGAATAGAGTTCCATGTAGTCATGGCTCTATGTAGTACTGTGCGCCTCCCATAGTCTGTTCTGGACTTGGGGACCGTGACGAGACCTCTGGTGGCATTTCTTGTGGGTTATGCATGGGTGTCTGAGCTGTGCGCCAGTAGTTCAAACAGACAGCTTGGTTCATTCAACATGTCAATACCTCTCATAAATACAAGTAGTGATGAAGTCAATCTCTCCTTCACACAGCCAGGAGAGATTGACATGCATATTATTAATATTAGCTCTCTGTGTACATCCAAGGGCCAGCCGTGCTGCCCTGTTCTGAGCGAATTGCAATTTTCCTAAGTCCTTTTTTGTGGCACCTGACCACACGACTGAACAGTAGTCCAGGTGTGACAAAACTAGGGCCTATAGGACCTGCCTTGTTGATAGTGTTGTTAATAAGGTAGAGCAGCGCTTTATTATGGACATCCTTCTCCCCATCCTAGCTACTGTTGTATCAATATGTTTTGACCATGACAGTTTACAATCCAGGGTTACTCCAAGCAGTTTAGTCACCTCAACTTTATCCGGCCCCTCAGGCTGCTGTGCTGGCTCTGATTGGTTGCCTGTAGTGATTAGCGCGTTGGATGTGGGGGATGAGGCGGGACCATGCTGAGGTGTTTTGGAACCGACCACCACATTTAGCCTTCCCCTTTCCTCCTCTCCCATTCCTCTTCCTCCTGAGAGAGAAGAAACAGTGATGTCACACAGTGATGTCACACAGTGATGTCATACAGTGATGTCACACAGTGATGTCATACAGTCATGTCAAACAGTGATGTCATACTGAGTGTGAGGTAAGTGTTTGTGGTTGATTCCTAACTTATTGGTTAGTTAGTGTCTTCCCTCTTCATGAGTCTTGTATAGTCTGCGTCCCAAACGACACCCTATTCCCCAAACAGTGCACTACTTTAGGGTGCCATTTGGGAACACACAGTGTTTTCTTAAAACAGAGATAGATGCACTAGAGGTGATTGTTTCTTACCAATAAGGCATTTGGTCCTATATGACAGGGCTGTGTATGAGTATCCAATAGACTGGAAGTTCAGGTGTACTATATCCACATGTGAAGGAATCGTACCTGCACAAGAAAAACTATTCCATCTTTATAAGAAGTTATGAAGTCATTCTAGTTTTCCACTTTACCTGGGTGCCCTGAATCCTCCTGTTTTTACTTCCTTTCCTCTGGGACTCACTCTTCCCTTCTTCCCTTTCTCATCCCTCCATTCTGAGGCTGTTGGTGTCTTGTTTGGGTCAGCATCAGTACCGGGTCGAGAAAGAGAACGTTCTGTCTCTCTCCGTTTTGCTGTTTCATCTGTTACACAAGAGTCACTAGTGGAATGTCTTCCTCTCTGGTGTATCTGAAGTGGGCATGGTGTTGCTGTCTCCACTCAGTGGTTTAACAGCATCCTCGAACACAGAGTCAGAGTGAGAGCCTTGATCCAATTGGCCCTCTACGACGTGCGCCGGTTTGCGATTGGCCGTCTCGTTCGCTACCAAACTGTCACTATTTCCTGAGTCCTTACTCCTATGGCTGTGCCTGCATGGCTGTGTAAACTTAGACCCACTACCCTCCCTCTCCCTGCCAACCCCAGGCCTCCTCTCCTTGGACAGACCTTCAAAATATATCCCCCAGCTTCCTGGGCCTTCTGGGTCTTTTCCGAGTCCCTGTTTCTCCTGGAGCGAGGGGTGGTACGACCAAGACCATCTTGTTCGCCCCCAGATGAATGACCCTAGACAGGGGGCCACCCCTCTTACCCCCCAGGACACCCCTACTGCCCCAGGCTGTGTCCAGCCGCCCATACCCCCAGGCCTTCCCCCTGTGGAGTTTGACAGCCTTGTTCCATCTACACAGCGGCAGGGTCTTGGTCTTACAGATCCCATGCATCTCCAGGTACCTCTGACTGGAGTCCGTGCCCCCGTCCGGACCACCCCTGGGCTCCAGTAGTTCCACGTAGTCCCCTTTCCCACCCATCAAGTGGTGCCTCCCCGTCCATCCAAACCCGTCCTCGTTGCACTGTCGGCGGGGTAGAGCCACGTCAACCCTGTCTGGAGGCAGGACATCATTTTTTTCATCCCAGGACCAGGAGTCTGGTTCTCCCGAGGAAGAGCCCCCCCAGCCGCCCAGGCCGAGGCCCACCACGGGGGTGAGGTCGGGGACTGAGGTCGGGTGGTCGGCCATGGTGGGCACATCATCCGATATGTTGTGGATGAACTGGGGATAGACCACCTCCAACCACGGTAGGCGGACCACCCCGTCACATGGACTGACCAGACACGTGTCTAAACCACCAGCTCCTGGGAGAGAGGGAGGGAGAGGGGGAAAGATAGGTGGAAAAGGAGTGAGAGAGAGGGAGGGAGAGGGGGAAAGATAGGTGGAAAAGGAGTGGGAGAGAGGGAGGGAGAGGGGGAAAGATAGGTGGAAAAGGGGAGTGAGAGAGAGGGAGGGAGAGGGGGGAAAGATAGGGGGAAAAGGAGTGAGAGAGAGGGAGGGAGAGGGGGAAAGATAGGTGGAAAAGGAGTGAGAGAGAGGGAGGGAGAGGGGGGAAAGATAGGTGGAAAAGGAGTGGGAGAGAGGGAGGAGAGGGGGAAAGATAGGTGGAAAAGGAGTGAGAGAGAGGGAGGGAGAGGGGGAAAGATAGGTGGAAAGGGAGTGAGAGAGAGGGAGGGAGAGGGGGGAAAGATAGGTGGAAAAGGGAGTGAGAGAGAGGGAGGGAGAGGGGGAAAGATAGGTGGAAAAGGAGTGAGAGAGAGGGAGGGAGAGGGGGGAAAGATAGGTGGAAAGGAGTGGGAGAGAGGGAGGGAGAGGGGGAAAGATAGGTGGAAAAGGAGTGAGAGAGAGGGAGAGGGGGAAAGATAGGTGGAAAAGGAGTGAGAGAGTGGGAGGGAGAGGGGGAAAGATAGGTGGAAAAGGAGGAGAGAGAGGGAGGGAGAGGGGGAAAGATAGGTGGAAAAGGAGTGAGAGAGAGGAGGGAGAGGGGGAAAGATAGGTGGAAAAGGAGTGAGAGAGTGGGAGGGAGAGGGGGAAAGATAGGTGGAAAAGGAGTGAGAGAGAGGGAGGGAGAGGGGGAAAGATAGGTGGAAAAGGAGTGGGAGAGAGGGAGGGAGAGGGGGGAAAGATAGGTGGAAAAGGAGTGAGAGAGAGGGAGGGAGAGGGGGAAAGATAGGTGGAAAAGGAGTGGGAGAGAGGGAGGGAGAGGGGGAAAGATAGGTGGAAAAGGAGTGGGAGAGAGGGAGGGAGAGGGGGAAAGATAGGTGGAAAAGGAGTGGGAGAGAGGGAGGGAGAGGGAGAGGGGGAAAGATAGGTGGAAAAGGAGTGAGAGAGAAAGGACAGACAGAGACATTCATGTCTCACAAACACATTTTACATTTTAGTAGACGCTCGCTTAGTGAGTGCATACATTTTTTCATACTGGCCCCCCGTGGGAATCGAACCCACAACCCTGGCGTTGCAAGCGCCATGCTCTACCAACTGAGCTACAGGGGAGGCCACGGTATGTATATTTTTGCTTATCTCCCCTGCATCTTTCTACTAATCTATTAGTTATCTCATACGCTCTCTTACATCAAGCCCTTTCTCCTTTCCCTCCCTCCCTCCCTCCCTCCGTCCCTCCGTCCCTCCCTCCCTCCCTCCCTCCCTCTGAGTGCTGTCCTGAGTCTCTATGGGGTTGGTTTGTGTTAGTGAACTGAGCCTCAGAACCAGCTGACTGAGGGGACTCTTCTCTTGTTTCATCTCTTCAAATTGGTTGTGTGATGAAATGTTTCTGGGTCGCTTGTTTTTAGATGGTTTTTAGAGGACAGCTCATAATATTGGCTGGAACAGAGCGAATGGAATGGAAACCATGTGTTTGATGTATTTGATACCATACCATTCATTCCACTCCATCCATGTTTATCCAGTCTATACATGTTTATCCAGTTTATACATGTTTATCCAGTCTTTTCATGTTCATCCAGTCTATTCATGTTAATCCAGTCTATACATGTTAATCCAGTCTAATGTATTTTTTAAGAAAAACAGTAGACGTAAGTTGTCTCTGTGTCTGTCTCTGTGTCTGTCTCTGTGTATGTCTCTGTCTCTGTGTCTGTGTCGGTGTCTGTGTCTGTGTCTGTCTCTGTCTCTGTCTCTGTCTCTGTCTGTGTCGGTGTCGGTGTCGGTGTCTGTCTCTGTCTCTGTCTCTGTCTCTGTCTCTGTCTCTGTCTCTGTCTCTGTGTCTGTCTCTGTCTCTGTGTCTGTCTCTGTCTCTGTGTCTGTCTCTGTGTCTGTGTCTGTGTCTGTGTCTGTCTCTGTCTCTGTCTCTGTCTCTGTCTCTGTCTCTGTCTCTGTGTCTCTGTCTCTGTCTCTGTCTCTGTCTCTGTCTCTGTGTCCGTCTCTGTCTCTGTCTCTGTGTCCGTCTCTGTCTCTGTCTCTGTGTCCGTCTCTGTCTCTGTTCATCCAGTCTATACATGTTTATTACAGTCTATTCATGTTTATCCAGCCTATATATGTTTATCCAGTCTATACATGTCTAATGTATTTTTAAAGAAAAACAGTAGACGTAAGTTGTCTCTGTCTCTGTCTCTGTCTCTGTCTCTGTCTCTGTCTCTGTCTCTGTCTCTGTCTCTGTCTCTGTCTCTGTGTCTGTGTCTGTTTCTGTCTCTGTCTCTGTCTCTGTCTCTGTCTCTGTCTCTGTCTCTGTCTCTGTGTCTGTGTCTGTGTCTGTCTCTGTGTCTGTCTCTGTGTCTGTCTCTGTGTCTCTCTGTGTCTGTGTCTGTGTCTGTGTCTGTGTCTGTCTCTGTCTCTGTCTCTGTCTCTGTCTCTGTGTCTGTCTCTGTCTCTGTGTCTGTCTCTGTGTCTGTCTCTGTCTCTGTCTCTGTCTCTGTCTCTGTCTCTGTCTCTGTCTCTGTCTCTGTCTCTGTCTCTGTCTCTGTCTCTGTCTCTGTCTCTGTCTCTGTCTCTGTCTCTGTCTCTGTCTCTGTGTCTGTGTCTGTCTCTGTCTCTGTCTCTGTCTCTGTCTCTGTGTCCGTCTCTGTCTCTGTCTCTGTGTCTGTGTGTTAAACAGCCGGCTTATCCCGCTTAGTCACACACACACTTCCTGTTGCATGGTCTGGGGAGTTTCAAACAATTCCTTGGAGTTCCAGTGGACATCCCAAATTACACCATATTCCCTGTATAGTGCACTACTATTGACCAGAGCCAGGGAATAGGGTGCCATTTGGAATGCAGCCTATGACCTCTGCAGATTGGGTTAGCTCCCACTCACACACTCACTCAGTATTGCTCCCTCTCATTCACACATAGGCTTAAAATGTATAAACATCTACACACACATCTACACACACACACACACACACACACACATACCCTATAGGTCTGCCAAAGAGGTGGAGGGTGACAGAGAAGAGAGCACGCAGCAACACACTGTTTATTTTTCTACAGGACTGTCGACATGGCAACTCACTTTTTTATATTATACATGTTTCCTCTTTTACTTCTCTCCATCCATTTTCTCTCTTTTCTCCATACTCTCTTTTCTCCATACTCTCTTTTCTGCTCTCCTACTTTCTTTCTCAAAGTCATCTGACAATAACTATAGTGAAATCCCCTTCACAAAAAAAAAGCATATCGTGCAGAGAGCTTCTAAAAAAAAGGACAGATTTTGCAATAAGCCTTGATGACTGTAACTAGGGTTCATGGATCAGCTGTAATGGGGAGGCTATAGGGTGTAGATTGATTATAAATCAACGTTAGCCTGGTCGTAGATATGTTTGTGCTGTTTTGCATGACAGCACAAACAGATCTGGGACCAGTTTAAATCCACTCCCCTCTCTAGCAAGAAGCAGGTCACTAAGATATAATCAATGTCAAATGATCCCACTGTCGATGAAGGACTCTGCTGTAATCAGGTATGCTCTAAGTAGAGATACATAGTGTAGAACCATGCCCATCTTATCAAGGGTACAGTATCTACCGACTGCTGACTACTCTGAGATTTTGACACTTTGAATAAATATAAACTCCCAATCCAAATACTACCAGTCCCAATTCAAATATCTGCATTCTATTCTATTTACATTATATCTACTTACTCCACGCTCTGCATACAGGTGAAGGATCTTAATTTGATCATAATAAAAAAAAATTAAAATGGAAATTACAAACTTTTAAAACCTCAAATACACTACAAGTTTTAAATGTATTGCATTAAAGGAAGGTTCTCCTGCAACACAGTGATCGAACTAAGATCCTACGTGTGTGTATATGTGGGTGTGTGTGAACTCTGTAGTGATTATTCTGGAGGCCTCTGCATGGTCAGGGCAGGGGTATGTCATTCTTCACTCTGACTTCTTGTCTTTCTCTCCTGCATGCATCACACAGCCCTGGAACGGAAGACAGGCTGGAGGAGCACTCCAAACAGATTACTGACAGAGAAAGAGAAAAGAGTGAGAGAGAGAGAGAGAGAGAGAGAGAGGGGGGGGGGAGAGAGAGCAGACTCGTACATTTCCACAGCGAAAACAATGTACTGAGCAAATGTCAAATTGGCTTTTTACCAAATGACTGTACGACAGACCACGTATTCACGCTGCACATCCTAATTGACAAACAAACAAACCAAAACAAAGGCAAAGTCTTCTCATGCTTTGTTGATTTCAAATGTATACTGTTTGCTGATGATCTGGTGCTTCTGTCCCCAACCAAGGAGGGCCTACAGCAGCACCTAGATCTTCTGCACAAATTCTCTCCTGCATATATGCCTCGGAGTAAACATCAGCGCCACAGGTAACTTCCACAAAGCTGTGAACGATCTGAGAGCCAGAGCCTTTAATGCCATCAAAAGGAACATACAATTTAAATTGAATTAAGAGAGAGAGAGAGGGAGCGAGGGAGAGAGAGAGAGAGAGAGAGAGAGAGAGAGAGAGAGAGGGGGGGGGGGGAAGAGGCTAAACAACTGGGATGGGAAACAATAGTGATATAAAGGGAGGGAAGGGGAAATCCACTGACCCAATGCACTATTGTCCTCATCCTCCTTTTCCTCCTCCGTCTACCCTCCTCTTCCTCCGCTCCTCCTCCTCTTCCTCCTCTTTTCCTCCTGCATCTACCCTCCTCCTCTTCCTCACTCCTCTTCCTCTTCCTCCTCATTGTCCTCCTCTCTTTCTCCTCCTCAACTTCCTCCTCCTCTTCCTCCTCCATTTACCCTCCTCCTCCCCCTTTTCCTTCTCCATCTAACATCCTCTTCCTCCTCTCTTTCTCCTCCTATTCCTCCTCCTCCGACACCTCTCCCCCTTCTCCCACCTCTATTGTCCTCCTCCTCATCCTCCTCTTCCTCCTCCGTCTACCCTCCTCCTCCTCCTCCTCAACCTGCTTGTCTTCCTTCCTCCTCCTGCTCCTCCTCCTCCTACCTGTCCTCTGCCTCCTCGCCCCTCCCCCTCTCCCCTCCTCCTCTCCCCTCCTTTTCTCCTCCTCTACCCCTCCCCATCCTCTGCCTCCTCTCCTCTCCCCTCTTCCTCTCTCCTCCTCCTCCTCTCCCCCTCCTCCTCATCTCAGTCTTTCATCACAGTTTGCCATGCTTGGTCAGCCTGGCATAACTGGAGACTAAACTAGGGAATACTGTCTGGCACTGAAAATTACTCTTAGGGCATTGTGTGTGCGTATGTGTGTATGTACATGTATATGTGCATGCGTTTGTTTGTTTGTGTGTGTGGTGGTGGTCTTGTCATGAGTCTTGTCCTGGAGGCAAAACTGAGCGATTTCTCCTTAGATAGGCCAGCAACAAAGTCAAAATTTGCTATATTGTAGAAATTCATGAAAACAAACATTTAATTGTTGGTCTTTATTTAAGGTTAGGCATTAGGGTTAACTGTGTGGTTAGGGTTAATGTTATGTTTATGTTTAAAATCAGCTGCCTCCAGAACAAGATTCATGAAGGAAAACGCTAACCTATGTGTGTGTGTGTGTGTGTGTGTCGATTTGTATGCTTGTATCAGTTGCATGTGGTCCTCTGTAGCTCAGCTGGTAGAGCACGGCGCTTGTAACGCCAAGGTAGTGGGTTCGATCCCCGGGACCACCCATACACAAAAAAATTTTTATGCACGCATGACTGTAAGTCGCTTTGGATAAAAGCGTCTGCTAAATGGCATATTATATTATATTATGTGAACATACAGTACATGCGATCTTGTGAGTGTGTGAGAGAAAGAAAGAGAACATGTCTGCAGAGCAGGTGGTGTTTTCCATCCTCCTCTCCGTCTCTCCGCCAAACTTTCCCTTAGAAACAGAGAAATCCTTCTACTCATGCCCTCACTCCCCTGGGCCCAGTTTTTCAAAAGGTATCTATCTGTATTTCACCTATCCGATAGGATACATTGTATAGAAATATAATGACTAGAATGGACGAATCAATGACGTGAATGGGGACTCCCGTTCTATTCATTCTATTTCTGTGCATTTAATCCTATCTGATGATCCATCCCTAGTTCTTTGTTTCTCACTACCTCTCCTTATTTCAGGTCCATGTGTCTCTCTCTCGCTGTCCATCTCTCTGTCTTTCCATCTCTCTGTGCTATCTCTCTCTCTGTCCATCTCTCTGTCTGTCTCTCTCTCTGTCCCTCTCTGTCCATCTCTCTCTCTGTCCATCTCTCTGTCCATCTCTCTCTCTGTCCATCTCTCTCTCTGTCCATCTCTCTGTCCATCTCTCTCTCTGTCCATCTCTCTGTCCATCTCTCTCTGTCCATCTCTCTGTCCATCTCTCTCTCTGTCCATCTCTCTGTCCATCTCTCTCTCTGTCCATCTCTCTGTCCATCTCTCTCTTTGTCTCTCTGTCCATCTCTCTGTCTGTCTCTCTCTCTGTCCATCTCTTTCTCTGTCCATCTCTCTGTCCATCTCTCTGTCTCTCTCTCTCTCTGTCCATCTCTCTGTCTGTCTCTCTCTCTCTGTCCGTCTCTCTCTCTGTCCATCTCTCTGTCCATCTCTCTCTCTGTCCATCTCTCTGTCTGTCTCTCTCTCTGTCCATCTCTCTGTCTGTCTCTCTCTCTGTCCATCTTTCTCTGTCTGTCCATCTCTCTGTCTGTCTCTCTCTATGTCCATCTCTCTGTCTGTCTCTCTCTATCCATCTCTCTTTCTGTCCATCTCTCTCTCTGCCCATCTCTCTCTGTCTCTCTCTCTGTCCATCTCTCTGTTTCTCTCTCTCTATCGCACTCTCTGTCCATCTCTCTCAATCTCTGTCTGTCTGTCTCTCTCTCTCTCTGTCCAACTCTCTGTCTGTCTGTCTGTCTGTCTGTCTGTCTGTCTGTCTGTCTGTCTGTCTGTCTGTCTGTCTGTCTGTCTGTCTCTCTGTCTCTCTGTCTCTCTGTCTCTCTGTCCAACTCTCTCTCTGTCTGTCTCTCTCTCTCTCTGTCCAACTCTCTCTCTGTCTGTCTCTCTGTCCATCTCTCTCTTTGTCTCTTTGTCCATCTCTCTCTTTGTCTCTCTGTCTGTCTGTCTGTCTGTCTGTCTCTCTGTCTGTCTCTCTCTTTGTCCATCTCTCTGTCTGTCCATCTCTCTGTCTGTCCATCTCTCTGTCTGTCTCTCTCTCTGTCCATCTCTCTGTCTGTCTCTCTCTATCCATCTCTCTTTCTGTCCATCTCTCTCTCTGCCCATCTCTCTGTCTGTCTCTCTGTCCATCTCTCTGTCTGTCTCTCTCTCTATCCATCTCTCTTTCTGTCCATATCTCTCTCTCTGCCCCTCTCTCTCTGTCTCTCTCTCTGTCCATCTCTCTGTTTCTCTCTCTCTATCGCACTCTCTGTCCATCTCTCTCAATCTATGTCTGTCTGTCTGTCTGTCTGTCTGTCTGTCTGTCTGTCTGTCTGTCTGTCTGTCTGTCTGTCTGTCTGTCTGTCTGTCTGTCTGTCTGTCTGTCTGTCTGTCTGTCTCTCTGTCTCTCTGTCTCTCTGTCTCTCTGTCCAACTCTCTCTCTGTCTGTCTCTCTCTCTCCCTGTCCAACTCTCTCTCTGTCTGTCTCTCTGTCCATCTCTCTCTTTGTCTCTCTGTCCAACTCTCTCTCTGTCTGTCTCTCTCTCTCTCTGTCCAACTCTCTCTCTGTCTGTCTCTCTGTCCATCTCTCTCTTTGTCTCTCTGTCCATCTCTCTCTTTGTCTGTCTCTCTCTCTGTCCATCTCTCTGTCTGTCTCTCTCTATCCATCTCTCTTTCTGTCCATCTCTCTCTCTGCCCATCTCTCTGTCTGTCTCTCTGTCCATCTCTCTGTCTGTCTCTCTCTCTATCCATCTCTCTTTCTGTCCATCTCTCTCTCTGCCCATCTCTCTCTGTCTCTCTCTCTATCTCACTCTCTGTCCATCTCTCTCAATCTATGTCTGTCTGTCTCTCTCTCTGTCCAACTCTCTGTCTGTCTGTCTGTCTGTCTGTCTGCTCTTCTGTTTCCTATCTGTCTGTCTGTCTGTCTGTCTGTCTGTCTGTCTGTCTGTCTGTCTGTCTGTCTGTCTGTCTGTCTGTCTGTCTGTCTGTCTGTCTCTCTGTCTCTCTGTCTCTCTGTCTCTCTGTCCAACTCTCTCTCTGTCTGTCTCTCTCTCTCCCTGTCCAACTCTCTCTCTGTCTGTCTCTCTGTCCATCTCTCTCTTTGTCTCTCTGTCCATCTCTCTCTTTGTCTCTCTGTCCAACTCTCTCTCTGTCTGTCTCTCTCTCTCTCTGTCCAACTCTCTCTCTGTCTGTCTCTCTGTCCATCTCTCTCTTTGTCTCTCTGTCCATCTCTCTCTTTGTCTCTCTGTCCATCTCTCTCTTTGTCTCTCTGTCTCTCTGTCTGTCTGTCTGTCTGTCTGTCTGTCTGTCTGTCTGTCTGTCTGTCTGTCTGTCTGTCTGTCTGTCTGTCTGTCTGTCTGTCTGTCTGTCTGTCTGTCTGTCTGTCTGTCTGTCTGTCTCTATTTCCCTGGTCCGACTCTGCAAGGCAAGCTGTAGCCTACAAATAGTGTTTCTCCCTCCCAGTCTCCTAATGTTGGTCACACATTCTCCCTCTCTCTTTTTGCCACACAAGCTACAGCCTGACTTTCAACCGCCGCTCTCCACTCAAACTTTCATTTTTTCCATCCAATTTTATACCATGATTAGCGCTTTTGATATATGCCTGTTAAATCAACCTACATTTTCTTGGTTTATAGCCTAGGCATTACACGCAAACTTTAAAACGTTTCTTATCATGAATCATTGTGCATTCTAATTTCCTGTAAATGGCAATGGATCCAAACTGTAACCTCTAAAAGTTTTAAGATGGTCATACCATGGACACCCCTTCAAATTAGTGGATTCGGCTATTTCAGCCAAACCCGTTGCTGACAGGTGTATGAAATCGAGCACACAGCCATGCGATCTCCATAGACAAACATTGGCAGTAGAATGGCCTTACTGAAGAGCTCAGTGACTTTCAACGTGTCACCGTCATAGGATACCACCTTTCCAACAAGTCAGTTTAAAAAACTGCCCCGGTCAACTGTAAGTGCTGTTAGAGTGAAGTGGAAATGTCTAAGAGCAACAACGGCTCAGACGCGAAGTGGTAGGCCACACGAGCTCACAGAACGGGACCACCGAGTGGTGAAGCAAGTAAAAATCCTCTGTCTTCGGTTGCAACACTCACTACCGAGTTCCAAACTGCCTCTGGAAGCAACATCAGCACAATAACTGTTCTCGGGAGCTTGGAGCCTAAGATCACCATGTGCAATGCCAAGCGTCGGCTGGAGTGGCTTAAAGCTCGCCGCCATTGGACTCTGGAGAAGTGGAAACGCGTTCTCTGGAGTGATGATACATGCTTCACCATCTGGCAGTCCGATGGACAAATCTGGGTTTGGCGGATGCCAGGAGAACGCTACTTGCCTGAATGCATACTGCCAACTTTAGAGTTTGGTGGAGGAGGAATAATGGTCTGGGGCTGTTTTTCATGGTTCGGGCTAGGTATAGTTCCAGTGAAGGGAAATCATAATGCTACAGCATACAATGACATTCTAGACGATTCTGTGCTTCCAACTTTGTGGCAACAGTTTGGGCATGTTTCAGCATGACAATGCCCCCGTGCACAAAACAAGGTCCATACAGAAATGGTTTGTCGAGATCAGTGTGGAAGAACTTGCCTGGCCTGCACAGAGCCCTGACCTCAACCCCATCGAACACCTTTGGGATGAATTGGAACGCTGACTGCGAGCCAGGCCTAATCGCTCAACATCAGTGCCTGACCTCACTAATGCTTTTGTGGCTGAATGGAAGCATGTCCCCGCAGCAATGTTCCAACATGGTGGAAAGCCTTCCCAGAAGAGTGGAGGCTGTTATAGCAACAAAGGAGGGACCAACTCCCTTTTAATGCCCATGATTTTGGAATGAGATGTTCGACGAGCAGGTGTCCACATACATGGTTATGTAGTGTATCTATAATTGATTTAATACAAAAAGGAAATTGGCTAAAAAACAAGTCTTATCTGAATAATCTTTAATAATCTGCGGTCCACATTGTCACACCTATGGGCCCACCTCTTGCTAAACCATCGACAAGCAATTTTTATTTTGTATTTTTAAAGCTTATATTTCATAAAAAGTTTATAATATACAATATGATGAATGAATGGGAATATGAATGGGAATATAATTGCAACAATGTTACGTAGGTCTACTGATTTGCCCCATTTCTCACACACAGCCACAGCCACCTTTCTCCAATGGAACAGTGACCTCCTGTGGTCACCTATGATCTGGACATAATGTACAGTTCACAAACTTGTTCTAGGGGACAGATTACGTACCACAGATCAATTAAAACCAGATAAATTAAATTGTATTTGAGAGACAAACATGACAATGCGTTGTTTTGTATAGTTTTCAGGAGCTATTCACTGGCAAAATAATACACAAAGACATCAACATAGTAAAACATATGAGCAAGACAGTCAATATAATCATGACAAGCAGTTGAAAAGAGTACACATGTCATTACAGTCTCGTGACAGACTGACATGTAAATCAAGTAGCTGGCCAGCACACGCAAGGTTTGTTTCTGGGTTCCCAGGTAACAGACCATAAACTCTAAATGATGCCGGTAAACGTTCAGGATTGAGGTCACCTTAAATTCACCTTTAATATGTGAATTGTAAACATGTTTCCATTTCCTGGTAAGAATCATTTTATCTCACAGAACTATATAATACAATTTCCTTATTTGTCTATTTTTTTGGCTAATGTTTTACCCTGACGCTATCATAAAATGACTGCACACATTGAACTAAAGAGGACTGCACAAGCTAAATCTTCACACAACTTCCAGTACACTACAAGTTGAAGTATAGGCTATCCATCTGTAGAATGGGGGGACTGACTCTGACCCTGGTGCTGCTGTGTCTGTCTGGGACTCTCAGTGAAGATGCTGGAGAAGACAACCTGAATGACATCATGGTACAGATTCAGCCTGAACAGGGACAGGACATAGAAAGTGAAGTTCTTCTCAAACAGAACCAAGCACCATCCCTAGCCGAGACAAATGGTAGCTGCCAGCCGGAAATGTGTAACCTTCTTAGGCATCTGGGAGCCATGGAGGCCAGACTGACCACCGCAGAGAACCAAGTGGAAGAACTGAGTAACATGAAGGCTACTGTTACTCTTCTACAGAGAGAGACTGAAGGTAATCTAAATCAAATAACTTACTTTTTTGGTTAATCTATTAAAATCTTCAGAATAAGAAATAACAGACTAACAACTAAGATTATGAGTTGGGCTGTTTCACAAGGTTTGAATCCTAATCAACCTGCCTACATGTTGTTTGAAATACAGTAGGCCAACATAGCATCAACCTGCCTACATGTTGTTTGAAGTACAGTAGGCCAACATAGCTACCAGTAGTAGGTCAAAACTGTGTGCTGGAAAACCTTGGTAGAGCATGGGTGAACTTATAGGCCTTGTGGTGCTCATGTGAATTTCCTTTTTTTCTGTCTTCAGTCCTGCCTAATGTAACTCACTTAAGACCTTTTTTGTGTTTAATAGTTCAAGCAGCCGAGCTCAGAGCCATGGAGACCAAGCTGAGCACTAGTGAGAGCCTGATGAAGAGCATGAAGAGAGAGAATGAAGGTGATTTACATTTTGTATTCTGTCTGAATTGGTACTAATCCCCCAGTAACTATGGTGTGAAGTGACATCATCGCTAAGATCAACAAAGAATAGTTTGTCTGTTTTTGGTCATATATTTGTTCAAATTTCTCTTCCAGTACAGGAGAGGAAGCTTCAAGTATTGTCATTTAGAGCCAATGCCACTGAGTTCAGAGTGGAGCAACAACATATCCTGCTTGACGAACTGAGGAGACAGAATGAAGGTAGATAATGTTAAGTAGCCAATAATTACAATGTGGTTAACAAATAGATTTAGCCGAAACTACCGGAAAACAGTGTGTGAGACCATATACATACCCTATTGTTCATTCTGCATCATAGTTTTAAATAACCAAATAGATTCCCAGACACAGATAAACCTAGTCTTGGACTGTAAAGCGCTGTCGATTTGAAAGCATTCCATTGAGAATGCTTTTTATTCCAGGACTAGGCTTAATCTGTGTCTGGTAAATCGGCCCAAAGAGATAAATTCACATTGACCCTGGCTGCCGCTCTAACTCTTACAGATGTAGGATCTTAATTTGAGCCAGTTTGCTACAGCTGGAAAATAATCCTGCAGCAACAGAAAATGTAAATTATCATGTGGATTATTATGAATGGAGATTTTTGAAGGGGTTGATACATTTTTCATAAGGGAAAGTCCAGTCTGAAATTTCAAAGTGGAAATTACAAACTTCAGAAGTCTTTTTAATCCTCAAATACACTACAGTGTTCAAATACACTACAAAGTTATCCTGCAACAGGGTGATCAAATTAAGATCCTACATCTGTACTATTTCTCATAGACAGACCAAAGATTGCGTTTTCGGCAGCACTAGGAGGAGATGGCCACATACCGCCCTCTGAGAGAGAGACCAACTTGGCGTTCAGCAATGTCTTCACAAACGTTGGCGATGCCTACAACCCTGCATCAGGTAAAGAGTTGGAAGATACTATGGAAGAACTATGAGAGTGGTTTGGTCCCAATAATCTCTCCTTCCTCCTGAAGTGTCCACTCGTTCACTACTCCCCACAAAGTTAAAAGGGTGAATGATCAATCTAAAAGGCTCAGTAACAAAGTAGTCATTTCTATTGAACATATTGATGTACAGTATAATGCATGTTTCTTGCTTTAGTTGCTTTTGATCTCTCCTCTGATAAGGGCGTCTTCAATGCATTTATAAGATTATAGTACATATCTCTCCCTGCTATTCCTCCACAGGTGTCTTCAATGCCCCAGTGAAAGGAGTCTACTACTTCAGCTTCTCATCATTTGCCTATAGTCAGCACAACGTCTGTATAAGTCTGTTTAAGAATAATATGCGCATGTTGTCTGCGTGTGATCATCATTCAGAGCATGATAATTCTGACAGCTCGGGTAATGGAGGGACACTACATCTAGAACAGGGAGACCATGTCTACATGACTCTTCATGCTCATTCACACATATTTGCAGACTTCCAAAACCGCAGCACATTCAGGGGCTTCCTGCTTTTTAGAACATAAGGATAAATCCCATAAAAAACAAATGGGCTGTGTTTCAAATGGCACACTATTCCCTATATAGTGCACTACTTTTGACCAGGACCCATACGTCTCTGGGCAAAAGTGGTGCGCTATATTGGGAATAGGGTGCCATTTGGGATGCAGACAGACTGTATTTCAGCACATTTCCATGGGTAAAATTCAATGTTCAAATTAGTAGTACTAATAATAAATTATGACACATTTTATCAGAAGATTGACATGCAAATTTTTTCAGCGTTACTTTTATGGTAATTCATAACTATTCCGCAATAAGAGTTTGTTTATGAAAGTTGTGTGATATAAAAAAAGGAATTTCACTCTGTCCAAACTTTTCCTGAGGAATGATCTGTAATGTTTTAGAGGAACTGATCAATGGAAAATAAATACATTCGAGAGATTGTCAAATGATTCCAGAGTTATTATATGAAAGATGTGTGACATAAAATATGGAATTTAACTCGAAATATGATGGAATAAATCAGAGATATTGTCAAATCATTCCAGACTCATAAAAGTGAGTTTGTATGTAATACTGTACACTACACTATGATGCAGGATTTTTGATTAATCTGACAAACCGACATAGGCCTTAACAGTGTATATATTAAGATTAGATTCCCACCAGGCACACACTAGTTGAATCAACTTTGTTTCCACTTCATTTCAGTGGAATTACATTGAACCAACGTTGAATAGACGTTGAATAGATGTTGAATGGACGTCTGTGCCCAGTGGGTGGCTTTTTTGTCTTTGGTTATTAGCATCTCTTCATGTTTACCAGAAAATAATAATTCTGCACCATCTGGGTCATTGTTCTATAATCTACAGAGAGCAATGTGTAGCTCATAGTGGCTGCTGGGTTCCTATTACTGTGTTAAGGCCATAATGATATGATATTTTATTTCAGAGAGCAAAGATCCTTGGTTTCTAGGTCACAGGGGCATAATCTTCCCAACAATCAGTTTTATCAACCATTACAAGGGACCACTACCTAGCTTGTTAAACTGATTGTTAGGAAGATTATGCCCCTGACATAAAAGAGCTAGGTATCAAGTCCCTACCATGAAGTTGCAGAAGTTATAAATTGGCACAGATAACAATATATTTACTGTAACAGCAACTATTAATCTGTGTAATGATTAGGTATCAAGTCTACTATAAAGTTGTAGAGGCTATAAACTGGTGTACACTATACATCGGCACAAACAGAGCTCAGTTTCTTTAATGTGTCAGCAACTATTGTGCTGTGTGCTCATCCAGCTTCATATAGAGAACTACCACAAAGGTAAGTAAGTTTTGTATTTATCATTGGACAATGCTTCTGCTGCAGGTGCAGCATGCCTTATTGATTATAGAGGGATATTTCAGCTGTGGCTGACAAATGTTAAACTGGCAATCTGCAGTTGCTACATCCATTTTTGGATTTATAAATGAATGATATGTCCTCATTGATTCTTGGAGAATAGAACGTATAAATGCTTCATGAGCGTAGTTCAACTGTTGTTCCCCATCAGAACTCAAAACATAAGCATGTTTTACTACTACAATGTTTGTAAACAAAGTAAATATAAACAAACACTAGAGCCTCAAAACATATTTTAAACTATAATTTTGATATCATGGATGGTCAGTCCATGCATCCAAAGCTCTGTCTATGCATTTGAGCTTGGTAGCATTTCTCCAGCCCCATTCCTCAGCTTTTTACCAAGAGCTTTGTTATTGTTTCAACCACTGATTGTCACTTTAAAGTGCAGACACAAAGCTTGCAGAGTGGTTTCTCCATAACTCTGGCCCCGTCCAGCAGCAACCCCTAACCCCTACATTCTAGGCATTTCATAGATCTAAAAAGAATATGTATAGGCAAAATGGCTACGTAGTAGCTCCAGCCTCTGATAGGTGATATGGAACTTTAGCCATACCTGCAATGGTGTAGCTTAAAATTCTTTCCGGTACCGGTGAGCATTTCTTTTTTTTAATGAAGTCATTATTTCTCAATCAATATTTGTACTGACAGATGTAGCATATTGAAAATCATTTTAGTCTCAATAAATGTTTTCGTTTTTTAATACACTTAAACTCCAAATTAGGCATACCTAGTTTGAAAAAAGGGCATCTATCAATCATGATTAATCATTATTCTTGTTTTACAGGTGAAACGTCCAAACTGTATCTGCATGCCAATAATTTGGTCTCCATCAGTTTCATGGGAATATGCATTTAGATCTTCTTGAATTATGTATGCACACATATCATACCCCCAAGACATGTTAACCTCTCACCATTACAATAAGAGGGGAGGTTAGCAATTTATACCTTACCGTTATTTACCATTAATTTCTATTGGGCACAAAATAATATGAAACATAACAAAAAAAACAGAAAATGCATCCAACACGTTTGTAGAGTCACAAGCTTGATGTAATCATTGTGTGCTAGGAATATGGGACCAACTACTAAACTTTTGACTACTTTAATACACATATAAGTGAATTTGTCCCAATACTTTTGGTCCCCTAAAATGTTGTACAAAAAGTGCTGTAATTTCTAAACAGTTCAAACGATATGGATGAAAATACCTTCAAATTAAAGCTGATAGGCTGCACGTTAACACTACAGTCATTGTATCCAGTAGTGTGTATTCATGGATGCCAAGGGTAGCCAGGCTTCCCAAATATATATATATATACACACTACCAGTCAAAAGTTTGGACACACCTACTCATTCAAGGGTTTTTCTTTATTTTACTATTTTTTACATTGTAGAATAATAGTGAAGACATCAAAACTATGAAATAACACATGGAATCATGTAGTAAACAAAAAGTGTTAAACAAATCCAAACATTTTATATTTGAGGTTCTTCAAATAGCCACCCTTTGCCTTGATGACAGCTTTGCACACTCTTGGCGTTCTGTCAACCAGCTTCACCTGGAATGCTTTTCCAACAGTCTTGGAGGAGTTCCCACATATGCTGAGCACTTGTTAGCTGAGGTCGGGGGATTGTGGAAGCCAGGTCATCTGATGCAGCACTCCATCACTCTCCTTCTTGGTAAAATAGCCCTTACACAGCCTGGAGGTGTGTTGGGTCATTGTCCTGTTGAAAAACAAATGATAGTCCCACTAAGCCCAAACCAAATGGGATGGCGTATCGCTGCAGAATGCTGTGGTAGCCATGCTGGTTAAATGTGCCTTGAATAACGGACAGTGTCACCAGCAAAGCACCCCCACACCATAACACCTCCTCCTCTATGCTATACGGTGGGAAATAAACATGCGGAGATCATCCGTTTACCCACACCGCATCTCACAAAGACACAGTGTTTGGAACCAAAAAAAAATCAAATTTGGACTCCAGACCAAAGACAAATTTCCACCGGTCTAATGTCCATTGCTCGGGTTTCTTGGCCCAAGCAGGTCTCTTCTTCTTATTGGTGTCCTTTAGTCGTGTTTTTTTTTTTGCAGCAATTTGACCGTGAAGGCCTGATTTACACAGTCCCATCTGAACAGTTGATATTGAGATGTGGCTGTTACTTGAACTCTGTGAAGCATTTATTTGGCTGCAATTTCTGAGGCTGGTAACTCTAATGAACTTATCCTCTGCAGCAGAGGTAACTCTGAGTCTTCCATTCTTGTGGCGGTCCTCATTAAAGCCAGTTTCATCATAGCGCTTGAATGTCACTAAATAAGGAACATTTCAAGAACTTTGAACGTTTCTTCAAGTGCAGTCACAAAAAACATAATGTCTTAAAGTAATGATGGACTGTCATTTCTCTTTGCTTATTTGAGCTGTTCTTGCCATAATATGGACTTGGTTTTTTACCAAATAGGGTTATGTTCTGTATACCCCCCCCCACACACACACACACACACATACACACACACCTTGCCACAACACAACTGATTGGCTCAAAGACATTAAGAAGGAAAGAAATTCCACAAATTAACTTTTAAGAAGGCACATACATTGTTCAAGCTGTTTGAGAGAATGCCAAGAGTGTGCAAAGCTGTCATCAAGGCAAAGGGTGGCTATTTTAAGAATCTCAAATATAAAATCTATTTTGATTTGTTTAACACTTTTTTGGTTACAACATGATTCCATATGTGTTATTTCATAGTTTTGATGTCTTCACTATTATTCTACAATGTAGAAAATAGTAGAAATAAAGAAAAACCCTGGAATGAGTGGGTATGTCCAAACATTGTGCCCCTGGCCTTTTGACTGGTACTGTATATATATTTTGTCTCTCTTTGTTTCATACATTTCCTTCAATTCGTAAGGGGCTGAATGTATTTCATCAGAGAAAGTATACCATCAAGGGAAATAATGCCCCTCTGTCTCTCTATGTGTAGGCCATCTATCTGATACTGTCTGGTCCAAACGAATATGACATTGTTGCCGCCTGTAGCATTGAATTCAAGGGAAGCCAGCGAGCATTTGTCCTCCCTTGATTAAAAAAGTATACAATAATAGCCAATCAGCGTTGAGCTAAACTGAGTGAGCTCAACTGTGAATGGTCCTGGTTCACCAAAAAAAAGTGTCAAGAGAAGCCCATTTGGATTTGGCTTCACTACAATTACATCACATCTAGAGCAAAATGTCACAAACAAAAAATAACTTGAATTGTTGCATCTCCTTGTGTTGTTGTCCTCCAGTGGCTAGCTAGCCAGCTAGCTAAAATTTGCCCTTTCCTAAATTGACCATGGATGGAGATAGGGATTTGGACTTGTGGTTTTACTTAATTCTCCGTAATGGCCAATGATTGTAAGGGCGATTCTGATCCAATCATCAATTCATACATTGTGCCCCTGGCCTGAGAGAATGGAAGTTCAACATGTTGCTAGATGTAGTAGTCTAATGTTAACTAGCTGGCCTGGCGCATTGTTGCCCTTTAAATGAAGTTAGACTAGAGAGCAAGCATTTTAGCCAGGTAGCCTAGTACAACAAAAAATAAAAGTGTGTACTGTATGACAGAGTGATAGACCGTTTCATCAACATTAAAGAGAGAAGGATGGCATTGGTGTGTCTCTACAAGTAGGGTGAGTCAACATGGTTTTTCTACTTGCACGCACGCACACACACACACACACACACACACACAGAAATCAGAACCATGGACAGTCACATCATATTTACAGTGAGGGAAAAAAGTATTTGATCCCCTGCTGATTTTGTAAGTTTGCCCACTGACAAAGAAATGATCAGTCTATAATTTTAATGGTAGGTTTATTTGAACAGTGAGAGACAGAATAACAACAACAAAATCCAGAGAAACGCATGTGAAAAATGTTAAAAAATTGATTTGCATTTGAATGAGGGAAATAAGTATTTGACCCCCTCTCAATCAGAAAGATTTCTGGATCCCAGGTGTCTTTTATACAGGTAACGAGCTGAGATTAGGAGCACACTCTTAAAGGGAGTGCTCCTAATCTCAGCTTGTTACCTGTATAAAAGACACCTGTATAAAAGACACCTCTCCACAGAAGCAATCAATCAATCAGATTCCAAACCCTCCATCATGGCCAAGACCAAAGAGCTCTCCAAGGATGTCCAGGGTCAAGATTGTAGACCTACACAAGGCTGGAATGGGCTACAAGACCATCGCCAACAGCTTGGTGAGAAGGTGACAACAGTTGGTGCGATTATTTGCAAATGGAAGAAACACAAAATAACTGTCAATCTCCCTCGGTCTGGGGCTCCATGCAAGATCTCACCTCGTGGAGTTGCAATGATCATGAGAACGGTGAGCAATCAGCCCAGAACTACACGGGAGGATCTTGTCAATGATCTCAAGGCAGCTGGGACCATAGTCACCAAGAAAACAATTGGTAACACACTAAGCCGTGAAGGACTGAGATCCTGCAGCGCCCGCAAGGTCCCCCAGCTCAAGAAAGCACATATACAGGCCCGTCTGAAGTTTGCCAATGAACATCTGAATGATTCAGAGGAGAACTGGGTGAAAGTGTTGTGGTCAGATGAGACCAAAATCGAGCTCTTTGGCATCAACTCAACTCGCCGTGTTTGGAGGAGGAGGAATGCTGCCTATGACCCCAAGAACACCATCCCCAATGTCAAACATGGAGGTGGATACATTATGCTTTGGGGGTGTTTTTCTGCTAAGGGGACAGGACAACTTCACCGCATCAAAGGGACGATAAACGGGGCCATGTACCGTCAAATCTTGGGTGAGAACCTCCTTCCCTCAGCCAGGGCATTGAAAATGGGTCGTGGATGGGTATTCCAGCATGACAATGACCCAAAACACACGGCCAAGGCAACAAAGGAGTGGCTCAAGAAGAAGCACATTAAGGTCCTGGAGTGGCCTAGCCAGTCTCCAGACCTTAATCCCATAGAAAATCTGTGGAGGGAGCTGAAAGTTCGAGTTGCCAAACGTCAGCCTTGAAACCTTAATGACTTGGAGAAGATCTGCAAAGAGGAGTGGGACAAAACCCCTCCTGAGATGTGTGCAAACCTGGTGGCCAACTACAAGAAACGTCTGACCTCTGTGATTGCCAACAAGGGTTTTGCCACCAAGTACTAAGTCATGTTTTGCAGAGGGGTCAAATACTTATTTCCCTCATTAAAATGCAAATCAATTTATAACATTTTTCACATGCATTTTTCTGGATTGTTTTGTTGTTAATCTGTCTCTCACTGTTCAAATAAACCTACCATTAAAATTATAGACTGATCATTTCTTTGTCAGTGGGCAAATGTACAAAATCAGCAGGGGATCAAATACTTTTTTCCCTCACTGTAGCTTACATTGATTGGACTAATATGTTTTTGGTATCTTTTAGTTGTCACTGTATTAGACTAGGCATAGGTGATTTGATGATATTGATGTTTAAATGGTTCTGGAATATTGGAGGCAGCTCCTGTTTTATTTGTGACTTGAGGTAACACTCTGTGGTTCTAAATGAATAGTTGTTAAGTAGTTCAACATTTCGGAAACATTAACTTGCTTGACAATGCTGTATGGCATGTAACTGTTTGTTACATGTAATATTCTTTGTGGACTTCACCAGACAGAGGTTGCTCTCTGGTTTTGTGATTAAACAAAAGTGTGGTTGAATTTATTCTGCCACTGTGTCTTCTTATTGTCTCGGCCTTTAGGCCTACTGTATATATCATGGTCGCAAGTTATATGAGCAAACAGGTTATAGAGCAAACAACGCAATTATCACAACACATAGGTTGTAATTTGGCTTTTTTTCTGCCTTCCCCGGGCATTTTACCCAGCACCACTACTGATCGTATCATTTTAAATCCAAAATGCTTGAGTACAGAGCCAGAACAACAAAATAATGTGTCACTGTCCCAATACTTTTGGACCTCACTGTATGGCTTCCTGAATTAGAGCAGATGATGGTAACAAATAGCATGGGCCTACTGTCTGTATTTTGTTTAAATCAAAGCACGCATTTTGCCTAGTGGCCCCGTGGCGCGCACGCTGTTGAGTTTTGGCCGCATTACAACAACAAAAAATGTGACCACTCAGATACTCGTCCTAAAACGGGTATCAAACATACGACGCACGGGCCGGATCCATGGTTTGAGTCTACCTCAGTTACCTCGTACCCCTCCCTGCACATCAACTCGGTGCTGGTGCCCCGTGTATATAGCCAAGTTATCTTCACTTATTGTGTATTTATTATTACTTGTTATTACTTTTCTATTGTTTCTCTATTTTCTTTCTCTCTGCATTGTTGGGAAGGGCTGTAAGTAAGCATTTTACTGTTAGTCTACACCTGTTGTTTCTGAAGCTTGTGACAAATACATTAGATTTGAGTAAAAAATAACGAAATCAATGTACTTTCAAATTACTCAAACCAAATCGAATCTGTGTAGAAATGATAATGGACCTATATTCATACCGTTTCTAGACAGTCAGGGAGCATCGGAAATTCCCCAAACTATGGATAGAGGTTGAATGCAGATTTTGAATGCAAGGAAATATAACCAATTTTCAGTGCAGCCCTCTGGACCTCGTTGAAGCCGAATGCGCCCCGGGGCAAAATTACCTCGGACACCCCTGTCCTATAATGAGGTGGTGTTTTTGGTCTAAGAGTAACATTATACTATGCTATTCGTTTCGGTTCTGTTCTGTTATGTAGAATACTAATAAAACATGATGCAGACTTTGATTCAGCTTTGATCTACTGTAACTTTAGTAAACAAGCACCACCGTAAGAAATGGCAAAGCAAGCCTCTGTTTCATGCAGCGCGCAAAAGCAGTTTTGTGTGCTCTCTGAAACCAGCTAACGGTAAAAACAAGACTTCTCAACACAGTGGTTGAAACATTCATAACCAATGGGCACTACATCAACATAAGAATTGGTTTGCAATCTCGGGAGGAAATAGAACGACTACGTCGCACAGTAATAATATCGCTATCGCTAACATATCTCATGGTTTATTTTAGGGATGATTCCTTTAGTAAAAGGGAGTTATGAAATCCGAAGACACATTAAGTTAACTGAGACACATTAAACCAATCGTATTCACTGTTTTAAACATTAACTTCTGCGCTGCACATGTGTGTGAATTGTCTTTCTTTGCCTTTTTAGTGCAATAAATTTGGTGGTTTCTTTAACACAGAAGAGGACGCTGTTATGCCTGAATTCGACCCAAAACCAACAAAGAAATATGCACTGTTGAGAGCGGTTGTATGAAACCAATCAATATGTCAAGAAAAGCTCTCAACCGTGCCAGCCCCCTCTTAATTTATATCCAGTTCGATTCGCCTTAAATTCGACGTCTGAACTGTGTTTTATATGGATCCAATGAGCTAGAGGTTGATGTTGATCTACATGGATCCTACACACATGGATCCCACATAATGTAATCCCCCAAAAAATCTGTGATGACGTTGAATCAACTAGGAAAACTGATTGAATTTGCAAAAAGGCATCAATGTAAGGCAGGGGTCGCCAAACCTTTCTAGAATGAGAGTTACTTTTTAAAAATGAAACATGTCGCAAGCTATTAATTTTTTTCTAGCTTTCGAATAGGCACATTCTTCTCTTCTCCTCTCCCCTGTAACTCTTCCCTGGGTCCTTAGTGTTCAAAAGAAAGTAGTGCGCTGTTTTCTGTCAATATACCTGGTAAAATAATGGTTAATAAACAACTCTAAAAACAACTCATTTTTGTTTTTCATGGTTTTAGATGTTTGTTTAGTTTTTCACTCTCAAAATTACAGTTGTTCATAGAGAAAAAACTATATTGAATGTTCTGAGTCCATGTCAATGCTTAAATCACATCAGAAGTAAAACATTTAGGTGTAGAAGAAAACTAACACATTTTAGATTTTTCTTTTGCAACGTTTCCCAAACTCAGTCCTCGGGACACCAAAGGGTGCACGTTTTGGTTTTTGCCCTAACACTACAGAGCTGATTCAAACAATAAAAATTGTATGATTAGTTGATTATTTGAATCAGCTGTGTCATGCTCGGGCAAAAACCGAAATGTGCACCCCTTGGGGTCCCGAGGACCGAGTTTGGGAAATGCTGCACAAAAATATCTACATTTGTTCGTTTTCTTCCAGACCTATTATTATAATTTTTTTATGTGTCAGCTGCAGAAGGGTCATGGCTAGAACAGTTCCAGCATTTGTCCAATTTTCATAAAAAAGGCTATCATCTGTCCACTAATACTGAACTAGTAAAGGCCCAGTGCACTACTTTTGTGAGAGAAAAAAAGTGTCACATTTGTTTTAATTTTTTATTAATAAATACATCTACTTCCTGTAGCTATGGCCCAGGCCACATTTTTGCAGGCAAGAGGGAATGGCTATAATGACATTCCTGACCTGCAATAACTTAACCCTGAAACTAACCCTAACCGCAACCTAATTTTAACCACTTCTGAAATTAAATATTGTTTTGCACCAGGAGAGTCCAAATAGCCTTTTTGCAGGCAAAAGGTTGGGTTGATGTTACCTCCACCATGCAATCCCAATGACTCTGAGCCTGTTCTCCTCACAGATACCACTAGATAGCGCTGCCCCGGTTATTTCTCAGCATTCTGCTGACCTCACAGTTGACTCTCTACCTGCCAGGTGAACCCCAAAAGCAAACCCCTCCCCCTCCCACTTCCAGCCCGAGCTGCCAAGCTTATCCCGGTGTCCCTGGCACACCTGGTCATAACGGCCTGCCTGGGAGAGATGGGCAGGACGGGCATGAAGGAGTCACAGGACCCAAGGGAGAGAAAGGAAAAACATTTTTTTTTATAATAATAATATGCCATTTAGCAGACGCTTTTATCCAAAGCGACTTACAGTCATGCGTGCATTAAAGAACTGGTTAACTAGCATCAAGGCATGGCACAGTTCCCAATACAAAAAAAAGAAGAAAAAACACACATTTGAGGAATGATCTGTACAAGATTAACATTTATTTTTCTTTATGTTCTTATAGGAGGAATAGGGGCTCAGGGACCCCCTGGTGATGTGGGGCCAGCTGGACCTAAAGGGGAGAGAGGGGAGCCAGGAGGTAAGCAACAGTCCTTAACCTGTTGGGATAGTACCTGTTGAGATGCAATCCAGAACATAGACAGTGATAGAGAAATGTATCATGTTCTTTCAGATGCAGGGGGAAACAGTGTGATCAGCCATTTACTCGCTGAGATCCAACAGCTCAAAGCCAGACAGGCTAATCTTGAGAAAGGTAAGACTTTCTCTTTTGAAAAATAATGTTCCAAAAAATATAGAAATTGAAAATGTATTTCAAAATATACATACATTGTGTGTACAAAATATTAGGAATACCTTCCAAATATTGAGTTGGACCCCCTTTTGCCCTCAGGACAGCCTCAATTCATCGGGGCATGGACTCCACAAGGTGTTGAAAGCGTTCCACAGGGATGCTGGACCATGTTGACTCCAATTCCTCCCACAGTTGTGTCAAGTTGGCTGGATGTCCTTTGGGTGGTGGACTATTCTTGATACACACAGGAAACTGTTGAGTGTGAAAAACCCAGCAGCATTGCAGTTCTTGACACACTCAAACCAGTGCACCTGGCACCTACTACCATACTCCGTTCAAAGGCGCTTAAATTGTTTGTCTTGCCCATTCACCCTCTGAATGGCACACATACACAATCCATTTCTCAATGATCTCAAATTATTCTTTAACCTGTCACCTCCCCTTCATCTACACTGATTGAAGTAGATTTAGCAGATACATCAATAAGGGATCATAGCTTTCACCTGGATTCACCTGGTCATTCTATGTCATGGAAAGAGCAGTGGTTCCTAATGTTTTGTACACTCAGTATGTTTCATGTTTATATTCACATTCAACAAGAAAATCGGTCGGTATCACTCACAGATAGTATGACATTATTTATTTCATGCTGCAAGCTTCAGGGTCTTCCAGAAGGTTTGAAGTTCTGCAACAACTTTGGTGTGACAATGGCCATACCAAGGAATGATGTGGAGAACCAAGCTCTTTCCAAATTCATTGTTGGTGCTTCTTATGGTTTCCTGGGAGCAACAGACAGGAAAACGGAGGGTGTTTGGGTAGATTTGAATGATGAGCCACTGACGTATCTGGATTGGCGCAGTGGAGAACCAAACAGTGGAGGTAATATTATAGAAGACTGTATTGCAACAACGACCTCTGAACCTTGGGTTGATATTTCCTTTGATGCAAACATTGTTATAATATGTGAAATGTAAATATTTAAAGATGGGTTTTTTTCCCCATAAAATCACCGACCTACATTTTGGTTGTTACTGAATGAATATTCAAGCAAATTAGCTTATCAAAATGTACAAGGCAATACTAATATATCGCAACCATCCAGCAGACACTGTTTCTGAGAGCAGCAAATGATTTAGACTGTCAATAAAATGAATTTAAAAAAAGCAAGGAATTATTTTCTCTCTGACCTGTTGATGTCCATGTTTGTTTAGTGTGGCGGTTTGACAACCAGGACAAAGAAGGCTATTTTATAATCTCACACTGCTCACACTGGAAACGTCTGCTTTTCAGGTACAGCACCGGACAATAGGGATGTGCCCATCACAGTCGATAGTTATTATTCTTCTTATATAAAGAGTTATGTATTTTTCAACATACCACAGTTAGAACAATGTATTATTTCAACCCCAAATGTTGTCACATTTGATTAGGGTTCAGAGGAGATAGAGTGAATGAAGACTGTGAACAAGCTGACATGAAACATATATGTTGTTCTGCGCTGTGCTCATATTTGATTGTTTCTCTCAATTGTTGATGTGATTGTAACCCAATAGCAGCCCCTAGTGGTAACCTGGAATAACCTCATAACTCTGAGACCACACCTAAACACAGGTGTCTATTGAGTTATTTGTCTACCTTCCATGGTTGCGTTCTAATTCTCTACACTTCTCCAGAAGTGTGCACTTGTTCACTCCCCGTCATTTATTTAAAAGTATTATACTGAACAGAAATATAAACGCAACATGTGAAGTGTTTGTCCCATGTTTCACAAGCTGAAATAAAAGATCCCAGAAATGTTCCATACGCACAAAAAGTGTATTTCTGTCAAATTTTGTGCAGAACTTTCTTTACATCCCTCTTAGTGAGCATTTCTCCTTTGCCACGATAATCCATACATCTAACAGGTGTGGCATATCAAGAAGCTCATTAAAGTGTATGATCATTACAGTGTTGTGGTGTCTCTCTTGTTGTGATGTGTGTTTTGTCCTATATTTTTAATCCCAGCCCCCGTCCCCGTAGGAGGCCTTTTGCCTTTTGATAGGCCGTCATTGTAAATAAGAATTTGTTCTTAACTGACTTGCCTAGTTAAATACAGAAATAAAATAAATAAATAAACACACAGGTGCACCTTGTGCTGGGGACAATAAATGTGCAATTTTGCCACACAACACAATGTCTCAGCTGTCTCAAGTTTTGAGGGAGCTTGCAATTGGCATGCTGACTGCAGGAATGTCCACCAGAGCTGTTGCTAGAGAATGTAATGTTCATTTCAATACCATAAGCCACCTCCAACGTCGTTTTAGAACATTTAGCAGTACGTCCAACCGGCCTCACAACTGCAGACCACATGTAACCACGCCAGCCCAAGACATCCACATCCTGCTTCTTCACCTGCGGGATCGTCTGAGACCAGCCACCTGGACAGCGGATGAAACTGAAGAATTTCTGCACAAACTGTCAGAAACTGTCTCAGGGAAGCTCATCTGCGTGCTCGTCGTCCTCACCAGGGTCTTGACCTGACAGCAGTTCGGTGTTGTAACCAACTTCAGTGGGCAAATGCTCACCTTCGATGGCCACTGGCACACTGGAGAAGTGTGCTCTTCAACGATGAATCCCGGTTTCAACTGTACTGGGCAGATGGCAGACAGTTTATGCCGTATGGCGTTGTGTGGGCGAGTGGTTTGTGGGCGAGTGGTTATTATGCTGTATGGCGTTCTGTGGGCGAGTGGTTTGCTGATGTCAACGTTGTGAACAGACGAACAGAGTGCCCCATGGTGGCGGTGGGGTTATGGTATGGGCAGGCATAAGCTACGGACAACGAACATAATTAAATTTTATCAATGGCAATTTGAATGCACAGAGATACCTCCACCATCTTCTTGTGTTTCAGCATGATAATCCACAGCCCCATGTCACAAGGATCTATACACAATTCTTGGAAGCTGAAAATGTCCCAGTTATTCCATGGCCTGCATACTGACCAGACATGTCACCCATTGAGCATGTTTGAGATGCTCTGGTTCGACGTGTACGGCAGCATGTTCCGGTTTCCGCCAATATCCAGCAACTTTGCACAGCCATTGAAGAGGAGTGGGACAATAAACAGCATGATCAACTCTATGTGAAGGGTTGCATGAGGCAAATGGTGGTCACACCATATACTGATTGGTTTTCTGACCCACACCTCTACTTTTTTTAAAGGTATCTGAGACCAACAAATGCATATCTGTATTCCCAGTCATGTGAGATAGATTAGGGCCTAATTAATTTATTTCAATTGACTGATTTCCTTATATGAACTGTAGCTCAGTAAAATCTTTGAAATTGTTGCATTTATATTAAATGTAAATCATTTAGCAGACACTTATACAGAGTGACTTACAGGGGCAATTAGCGTTAAGTGCCTTGCTCAAGGGCACATCGTCAGATTTCTTTCACCTAGTCGGCTCGGGGATTCGCACCAGCAACCCTTCGGTTACTGGCTCAATGCTCTTAACTGCTAGGCTACCTGACACCCCATGATGGGGAATTAGAATGTAGCCCATGACTTAAACCTTGGTGACGGGTGTATTTTTATTATGCTGTATGCCCAGAAAATAACTTTGGGAGAAGGGTAGAGAACAGAATAGAAAATAAGGGATTTTTTAAAACTTCAAAACTGACGTTAGCACAACGGATTCTTCAAACTATTTCACACTGTAGTTGGATTTCAATTTGTCTGTTTGACTTTTATAAATCTATGATTTCCCATTCCAGTTTTGTCTACCTGTAGATCTCCAGAAACATTGTCATTTCCTGGTTTCTAAAACTCTAATAGTTCGACGCATTTCAGTTTATGTGACAAAATAAGATAGTATAGTGTAGAGAATCATTGTACCATCTAAACCACTGTGAAATATATTTTCCATAACCCAAAATATTGTATTTTCAGCTGTTTGAAGCTGGTGTACAAAAACGAAAGTAAAAGACACAAAAATGAAACTTAAGAACGGGAAGCATAGAAATAGAGCACATAGAACAGATCTACCACTTCTTAGACCTGCTTTCAAATAGAATGATAGATCTACAACTCACATTTCTATGTGAATTTGGTAGGGTCGCCCCAAAAATGTACATATCGCCACTTTAAGAGATCATTGTCCTCAGTTATACTCCTGGGACCCATGGAAGAAGAGTATGGTAAGATGTAGCCCAAGACTTACAACCTGATGAAGGCTTTATGCTGAAACAAGTAGGTGTTTTTCATATGCTCTATGCCCAGAAAATAAGGGATTTCTTTCAACTTTAAAACCCACAGTGTGTGGACAATGGATTCTTCAAACTATTTCACCTATAGCTGGATTTGAATTTGTAAATCTATGATTTCCCATTCCAGAGCACCGGTGGAAGTTTTGCCAACCTGTAGCTCAGTGGAGGCTGGTGGGAGGCTATAGGAGGATGGGGTCATTGTAATGGCCAGATTGGAATAAATGCAAAGGTATCAAACAAAACAAACACATGTAAACCACATTTGACTCCATTCCATTTAAACCTTTCCAGCCATTATAACGAGCCTGTCCTCCTATGGCTCCTCCCACCAGCAGCTCTCCAGACACATTGTTTTCTCAAGCTGTCACATGAGCCTTTTACGTTTACTTCTGTGTACAGCAGGGGTGTCAAACTCATTCCATGGAGGGCCTAGTGTCTGCAGGTTTTTGTGTTTTCCTTTCAATTAAGACAACCAGGTGAGGGAAGTTATTTGCTAATTTACTAAGTATAAGGGAGGAGTGAAAACCCGCAGACACTCGGCCCTCCGTGGAATGAGTTTGACACGAGCTGTACAGGCATAGTGGAAGTCTTGTAAATCACATGGTATGAATGCGTTGGATTACCTTTTCCAGTTCATTGTTTCAAAATTGATCCACTATTGCCACTTTCTCAGCTGACACGGATAAGTGTGTTTATCTATGATAATAATATGCCATTTAGCAGACGCTTTTAGCCAAAGCGACTTACAGTCATGCGTCCATACATTTTTACGTATGGGTGGTCCCGGGGATCGAACCCACTACCCTGGCGTTACAAGTGCCATGCTCTACCAATTGAGCTACAGAGGACACAAAGTAAATAGTTGCTCTTGTGTGTGACACTCTGCCTCAGATGAGTAGAGATCATATTTACTGGAAGACAGGCAAGATAAGGTAAGCTTGTGCTGCATTTCATGAACAATGCATTTTACCAAAAGCAAAATGTTTAAAATAACAAAATAGTTGTTTAATTTGTTATTCATATATTTACTTGCCACATATCAACTATTTATTTATCATTCAAAATATTGTACTGTACATAAAATATTTGACATTTGAGTTATTTACCAATGACACCATACTGTATTCTAGTGAAATCCAAAGATGTGGAATACCCAGAGTGCCCTTGAGAAGAAAGGATACACTATCCTGAGGAAGGCAGAGAATGGTGTCATAGCTACTGACAAAGATGGTGACCAGTTTGTCATTAAAGAGATCAAACTGAATGAAGTGAGTCGGCACCATTGTCTTAGTTTGTTTTCTTAAATGTTATTTGTAAACATGAATTGTAGTTTTATTGATAGATAGAGAAGAGGAGGTAGAGGAGAGGGGCATACAGTGGTGCAATTGTGGTTTGAACCCATGCCTCCAGGGGTCAATGTGTGGTCCAGGGGCAGCAGCACTACCACTAGACCAGCCCCCAAGCACTTGGTTCAGCTAAGAAAGTGGCAATAGTGGATCAATATTGAAACAATGAACTGGAAAAGATAATCCAACGCATTCATACCATGTGATTTACAAGAATTCCACTATGCCTGTACAGCTGGTGTCAAACTCATTCCACGGAGGGCCGAGTGTCTACTTTCTGAGCGACACTTCTTTTAATAAGGTGTTTTATTTATATGATTATAGATCATTTATAAGGAGTTTGGCACTGGACTGCTTTCCTTGTGTTATTCCTACATTATACTGTAGGTCTCTACATGTCATTCTCTGTTTTACTTCTTTAATTGATGTATTATTATTATACTTAATTTATTGTTTTAAATAAAACTTTCAATAGTTAGATTTGATTAGATTCAAAGGGAGACACAGCTAGGTCTAGGAACCTTTATAAATGAAAGTGTTTGATTTCGATTGAGTACTTTGTTCTTTTCTCAACAGACATCAGACTCTCTGAGGTTAAAACTCTCCTGCAGATAAATCTCCCCCATTTTTTAAGCCACAAGATCTCTTTCCAAGGTAACATATTTTTTGTTATTTTTCAGTTTAGAGAGACAATGTTAGGGGTGATTTCCCAGATAAAGATTACAACTCCATTGAGAATGCTTTCTAGTCCAGGACTAAACTTAATCTGTGTCTGGGACACCACCCCAATATGTTTGTTGCCACAGTATCAAGTTACCACAGTATCACCATAACATTTAAATAGAGGAGCTAGCATGCTATAACAATATGTCTCACAATAATATATTCACAAAAACTATGCATTTTCATGATGATAAAACTTACTTTGTAGTGATGGACCACTGTGAGGGTGGAAATCTCGCACAGAAGTTCAAAGAGGGGAAGACATTTTCAGAAGAACATGTTTTTGATGGAATAACATATTGGTCACGTTCCAGACTGACTACATTGCAGATGTCGCATTTCATCAACCAATGGTTACATGCCAAGTCATTGACTCTTCAGTCAGGCATCAGATTGCTAAATCATATCTCAAATAAAATAAAATAAAATTGTATTGCCACATGCACCGAATACAACAGGTGTAGACATTACAGTGAAGTGCTTACTTACAAGCCCTTAACCAACAATGCAGTTTTTTAAAGAAAAATGTAAAATAAAAAAAGTGTTAAGTAATTTAATATTTTTTTTTATAAAATAAAAGCAAATAACTAAAGAGCAGCAGTAAAATAAAATAACAGTAGGGAGGCTATATACAGGGGGGTACCGGTACAGAGTCAATGTGCGGGGGCACCGGCTAGTCGAGGTAATTGAGGTAATAGGTACATGTGGGTAGAGTTAAAGTGACTATGCATAAATAATAAACAGAGTAGAAGCAGCGTAAAAAGAGGGGGTTGGGGTGGGGTGGGGTGTCGGGGCAGTGCAAATAGTCCGGGTAGCCATGATTAGCTGTTCAGGAGTCTTATGGCTTGGGGGTAGAAGCTGTTGAGAAGCCTTTTGGACCTAGACTTGGCGCTCTGGTACCGCTTGCCGTGCGGTAGCAGAGAGAACAGTCTATGACTAGGGTGGCTTGAGTCTTTGACAATATTTAGGGCCTTCCTCTGACACCGACTGGTATAGAGGTCCTGGATGGCAGGAAGCTTGGCCCCGGTGATGTACTGGGACGTACGCACTACCCTCTGTAGTGCCTTGTGGTCGGAGGCCGAGCAGTTGCCATACCAGGCGGTGATGCAACCAGTCAGAATGCTCTCGATGATGCAGCTGTAGAACTTTTTGAGGATCTGAGGACCCATGCCAAGGGGGAATAGGTTCTGTTGTGCCCTCTTCACGACTGTCTTGGTGTGTTTGGACCATGATAGTTCGTTGGTGATGTGGACACCAAGGAATTTGAAGCTCTCAACCTGTTCCACTACAGCCCTGTCAATGAGAATGGGGGCATGCTCAGTCCTCTTTTTTTCCCTGTAGTCCACAATCATCTCCTTTGTCTTGATCACGTTGAGGGAGAGGTTGTTACCCTGGCACCACACAGCCATGTCTCTGACCTCCTCCCAATATCTTAGCTGATATGTTACTCTATCAAGGCATTGTGAGATCTGTCAGGCTTCTGCAATGTAGTCAGCCTGGAACACAGCCATTTCTATGTATGACACTACATCAAAACTATTTTGTTTTAGGCTAAACATAAATTATGGACTGGATTTCTTTCCATATCATGGACTGGTTTGTCAAGATCTATGGCCTTGGCCTTCTTCACAGAGACCTGAGACCACAGGTACACACTGGTCTGCTAGGTGGTTCTCAACCCTTTCCTCAGGGAGCCCCAGCTGTTTTTGATCTACTCCAAAGATAGAAAGCCTAAAGGATTTAGTGAACAAATAATCAAGCTGTTGATTAGATGAATCAGGTGTGCTAGTTCAGGGTTACAACAAAATTGAAAACGACTCTCCGAGGAGAGGTTTGAGAACCACTAATGAACATACTGTATTTGCAGCTTAAAAGCGCCAGCTTGGTAATTTTTTTTACTCCAAATTGGCAATGATTGCAAAGAGACAAGGTCTTTCAAGCAGTAACACCTTTTCTATTATTAAAGAGATTCTCCGGTACTTTTGTACAAGTTTTAGCCAGTCGTTTTGAAAGTAGCGCTCGCGAAGAATTTGTAATACGTCACATACAGTGCCTATAACAGTCTGCAACCCCTAACATTTCTTCACATTTTATTGTGTTACTAAGTGGGATTAAAATGGATTTTATTGTAATAAATACTCTGTAAAGTCAAAGTGGAATAAAAAATCTAAATTTTTTAAACGATTAATGAAAAATAAAACGCTTATATACTAGGATTAGATAATAATTCACCCCAAGTCAATTCATGTTAGAAACACCTTTGGCAGCGATTATGATGAAGATTGTTTAGTAAACTATGAGATAAACAGAGTTAATCATGAACATGGAGTCAGAATTAGACATGGGTGTTCTCTGATGCTGGGCGGGAACTTGATTGGTTCCTTTCACTGTGTTTGTGTGTGTGAAATAGGGATCTGACCTAATCCATGGCTGCCCTACCTAATCAGGGACTGAAACCAGACTGTGGCCTTTTGCCTATCTCCTCAAAAAAAGTAGAGAGAGCGACGCCAGAGTTGAACATTGTTTAGACTAATCATGAGTAATTGCAGCATGACGGTAGGGAAGAGAGGAGTGGGTTTGGGTACGTTTGAAAGATTGAGTGTGGACCTGTCATGTCCAACAATCAATCTTCAGGTCAAGCCAAGATGAGCCGGGGTTGAACAGAGTTTTAACTGAACATTATTAGTTTTGCATGATAAGGCTTGATTGATTATACTATTATTGATTCTAAACTGAATAAAAGTCGAATTTAGCCACTATCATAGACTAAGGAAGTGGGCGGAGCTGTAGAGAGAGGGAAACTGAGGATGGTGGTGGGGTAACCCAAGAGGGAGGGGTTTAAGCTAAGATGTATGTGAATATGACTATATAAACGGAGATCTGAGAGGTAGACGGGAGGTGCTCTGCAGACCAGCTCGGCTTCCGTTACTCTGTGTAATAAAGTCTATCTTGATTCTACAAAAACTCTGGAAGAACTTTGATTTTTAATAAGTATAGTGATAATTTTCCACATCAATTACAGCTGTGACTCTTCTTGGGTTAGTCTCATAAGAGCTTTGCACACCTGTATTGTGCAATATTTGCCCATTATTATTTTCAAAATTCTTCAAACTCTGTCAAGTTGTTAGGTCACGGCTAGACAGCAATTGACAAGTCCTGCATTAGATTTTCAAGCAGATTTAAGTCAAAACTGTAACTTGACCTCTCAGGAACATTCACTGTCTTCTTGGTAAGCAACTCCAGCGTAAATTTGGCTTTGTGTTGTAGGTTATTGTACTGCTGAAAGTTAAATTCCTCTCCCAGTGTCTGGTGTAAAGCAGACTGAAGTAGGTTTTCCTCTAGGTTTATGCCTTTGCTTAGCTCCATCCCATTTATTTGCATCCTGAAAAACTCCCCAGTCTTTGCCGATGTCAAGCATACCCATACCATGACGCAGCCCCCACAACGCTCGAAAACAAGAAAGCAGTCACTCAGTGATGTGTTGTATTTGGCCCAAACATACGTCTTTGCATATAGGCCAAAGCATGTATTCAAATATTTATATTTTGTATTATTACTTTAGTGCGTTGTTGCATACATATGCATGTTTTGGAATATGTATGTTCATTATCCACAGCTTAGAGATATAAGAAAGATCAGGAAACTATTTAGATTTTTTTTTACATGTATATAACCCTTTTTTTTAGGCACTAAAATATCTACATATACACCGAGTGTACAAAACATTAAGAACACCTGCTCTTTCCATGACATAGACTGACCAGGTGAATCCAGGTGAAAGCTATGATGCCTTACTGACGTCGCTTGTATACAGTATATCAAGAATGGTCCACCACTCAAATGACATCCAGCCAACTTGACACAACTGTGGGAATTATTGTAGTCAACATGGGCCAGCATCTCTGTGGAATGCTTTTGACACCTTGTAGAGTGCATGCCCTGACGAATTGAGGCTGTTCTGAGGGCAAAAGGAGGGGTGGGGTGGTTTTCCTAATGTTTGGTATACTCAGTGTGTACTTCCATACATTTTTTAAAACTGGTACTGGGGACCTTCAGACAAGGCTTGTGAGGCTTGTGGGTGTCCTAGAGCAATAAAAAAACGACATGTATGTATTCATGAGACACTCACCTTTCCATATTAGTGTGTATCCGAAACTGTTCAGACGCTACAGATAGAAGTTGGCAGAAGAGGCTGTACCGACTTCATAAGTGTCGAGTGACGCTTGTGGGGTTTCATACACCATTGTGTTCGTGATCATCTTTCCACATAGGGGTCCTAATAGTTTGTAGGCCAAACCATTCGGAATCTACAGACATTTCTGTGAGAAGACCGATTTTCGGGATGTCTCATGGTCCGTCAAAAACCAATCTGCCATATGGGCGGATGCGGTTTATTGAGACACAGCCCATGCAAAAAAAAAAAAATGTAAGAGTTTAAGCCGTTGGCGAAGGTTGGGGGTACAAAGCAGAGATATGGAAGTGTTTTAAAATGGTCATACCATGGATGATTTAGCTATTTGATTTTGAATTTTAGGACCCCGTTAGCTTTAAAAAAATATTATTATTTGATAAAATATTGAAATTGGCCTTTAATACTATAGCCCATAGGAACATACAGAATAAAATATTCATAAATAAATAAATAAAAATAATAATAAGGTTTTGAAGTGTCTGTCCTATATCTAGAATATATAAGTAAGCGTAGGATATACAGTCCCAGTCAAAAGTTTGGACACACCTACTCATTCCACGGTTTTTCTTTATTTTTACTATTTTCTAGCATGTAGAACAATAGTGAAGACATCATAACTATGAAATAACACATATGGAATCATGTAGTAACCAAAAAAGTTTTAAACAAATCTAAATAGATTTTATATTTGAGATTCTTCAAAGTAGCCACCCTTTGCCTTGATGACAGCTTTGCACACTCTTGGCATTCTCTCAACCAGCTTCATGAGGTAGTCACCTGGAATGCATTTCAATTAACAGGTGTGGCTTGTTAAAAGTTAATTGGTGGAATTTATTTCATTCTTAATGTGTTTGAGCCAATCAGTTGTGTTGTGACAAGGTATGGGTGGTATACAGAAGATAGCCCTATTTGGTAAAAGACTATGTCCAAATTATGGCAAAAACAGATCAAATAAGAGAAACGACAGTCCATCATTACTTTAAGGCATGAAGGTCAGTAAATCCGGAAAATGTCAAGAACTTTGAAAGTTTCTCCAAGTGCAGTCACAAAAACCATCAAGCGCTATGGTGAAGCTGGCTCTCATGAGGACCGCCACAGGAAAGGAAGACCCAGAGTTACCTCTGCTGCAGAGGATAAGTTCATTAGAGTTACCAGCCTCAGAAATTGCAGCCCAAATAAATTCTTCACAGAGTTCAAGTAACAGCCACATCTCACCCTCAACTGTTCAGAGGAGACTACGTGAATCCATGGTCGAATTGCTGCAAAGAAACCACTACTGAAGGACACCAATAAGAAGAAGAGACCTGCTTCGGCCAAGAAACATTAGACCGGTGGAAATTTGAGATTTTTGGTTCAAACCGTCGTCTCTTTGTGAGACGCGGTGTGGGTGAACGGATTATCTCTGCATGTGTAGTTCCCACCGTAAAGCATGGAGGAGGATGTGTTATGGTGTGGGGATGCTTTGCTGGTGACACTGCCTGTAATTTATTTAGAATTCAAGGCACACTTAACCAGCATGGCTACCACAGCATTCTGCATCGATACGCCATCCCATCTGGTTTGGGCTTAGTGGGACTATCATTTGTTTTTCAACAGGACAATGACCCAACACACCCGTGTAAGGGCTATTTTACCAAGAAGGAGAGTGATGGAGTGCTGCATCAGATGACCTGGCCTCCACAATCCCCCAACCTCAACCCATTTGATATGGTTTGGGATGAGTCGGACGGCAGAGTGAAGGAAAAGCAGCCAACAAGTGCTCAGCATATGTGGGAACTCCTTCAAGACTGTGCGAAAAGCATTCAAGGTGAAGCTGGTTGAGAGAATGCCAAGAGTGTGCAAAGCTGTCATCAAGGCAAAGAGTAGCTACTTTGAAGAATCTCAAATCTCAAATATATTTTCATTTGTCTAACACTTTTTTGGTTACTACATGATTCCATATGTGTTATTTCATAGTTTTGATGTTTTCACTATTATACTACAATATAACAATTAGTAAAAATAAATAAAAACCCTTGAATGAGTACGTGTGTCCAAACTTTTGACTGGTACTGTGTATTTGCTAGATCAATCTTTAAAGGAGAAATCAGCTGAACATGTCCATTACTTGAAAAAGCAGGAAGCCCCTGAATGTGCTGCGGTTGAATTGGTCAGCATAGACGTGTGAATGAATATGCAGAGTCATGTAGACATGGTCTCCCTTCTCAAGGTGTAGAGTACCACCATTACCCGAACTGTCAGTATGATCATAGTCTGTATCTGTGTAATGATCACACGCAGACGACACACGTCTACAATCCTTAAAAATAATTGTGCAAGACGGATGCACATTATGAGCGAATGATGAGAAGCTGAAGTAGTAGAATCCTCTCACTGGCGCATCGAAGACACCTGTATCAGAGATGAGAGAGGGAGAGCTCTGTCAGAAAAATACTATAATCCCTTACAATGCCTTGTGGTACTTCTATTGTGCACTCTAACACTTGCTAAAAGCTGTCATAACAACTCATAAGTACTCATAACATTCTTATAATACATCACAATGATGCATTATAATGCAAGTGTTATAAGGCACTATAAGTGTAGCATAAGGCCTTATAAATGCACTTATAAGGCACATGAGTGCGTCATGTTAAGTTTTAACATAATTCTTTCCAACTCTTTACCTAAAACTGGGTTGCAGCCATTGCCAACATTTGTCAGGACGTTGCTGAATTTCCGGATGGTTTCTGTGTTGAAGAAAAATGGCCTTGCCCATCAAGTGCTGCTGTAAATGCCAGCTTTGGTCTGTCTATAGGAAATAAATGTAATTTCCCAATTAAATCACCAGGGGTGACATTTTCTTGGTGCAAAACAGCACAGATCTGTGAAGAAGAAAAAATAAACGTAAACATTTTTACAATCTGGCAGATTGATTTCATTCCAAACTTTTCTTAAACAACGTGCATTATAAGGAGTCAACTATGTACGTATTGCTCAGTTTACTGAACTCAAGTTAAATAATAGCCTCAAAATTAAACACATTGTTGAAGAAACGTTTGAATTAAATCACACTTCCAGATTACAATGAGTTTTACAATATTTTTTGCACAGACAAAGCTATTTTACTCCACAGAAATGTTGCCTGAGATGTTTACAGCTTTTTGTGTACCTTCAATCTCTCTCTTCAGTTCGCCGAGCAGGATTTGCTTTTCCTCCACTCTGAACTCAGTGGCGTTGGCTCTAAATGTCAAAGCTTGAAGCTTCCTCTCCTGAACTGGAAAACAGGAATATGAACGAATATGCAATAACATAGGTATCTTAGCAGATATTTTTACCTGCGTTTTATATATTGTATTACGTCTGATTGCATGTATGTTTCTGCACCAAGATGTTAAAGTAAACCTTAACCCAAACAACAATACTAAATCTGGGCCTAGGGGTGATGATGATTATGGCACAAAAACACAGAACGCAAATCACCTTCATAATCAGTCTTCATCTTCTCCAATAAGCTCTCACTGGTGCTCAGTCTGGTCTCCATGGCTGTCAGCTGGGCTCCTTGGGCTATGACAATACATAATATGGCATTCTGTATGGTAGCAACTGTTGAGTCTTGAATTCAAATAGCTAAATTAATAACACATGGGGAAACAACAACAACAACATCAAGGCAGTTAAAATTGACATTTCGTCGGCTTACGGGCTTTGTGGCTCTCAAAAACAAACAGATTATCATTCTGAACACTTGACTATATTAGAAATAGAAATATATTTATTTAAGTATTTGATTTAGATTATCTTTGTTCTCTCTCTGTAGGAGAGCAACAGTAGTCTCCATGTTCCTTAGTTCTTCCACCTGGTTCTCTGCAGCAGTCAGTCTGGCCTTCATAGCACCCATTTCCATCAGAAGCTCACACATGTCTGGCTGGCAGCTTCTGTCTCTCTCAGCTAGGACTGGAGCTTGGATCTCTGTGAGAATAACTTAATTGTCTATGTCCTGTCTCTGTTCAGAGTGTTGGTTGTGAGTCTTGTATTCATTATCTATGTCCTGTCCCTGTTCAGGCTGAATCTGTACCATGATGTCATTCAGGTTGTCTTCTCCAGCATCTTCACTGAGAGTCCCAGACAGACACAGCAGCACCAGGGTCAGAGTCAGTCCCTCCATTCTCACATAATCTCTCAGCTACCTGTGTAGCTCCAGGTCCTGTCTCTTTCTTTTATACACATTTTCGTGTGAAACATTACGTAAAGTAAACATGTCTTTAGGACCCAGGGAGAACAGTGGACCTGTTCAAGGACTCAGATAAAACCAGGAGCACTATTTAATCAGAGTATTCTTAGGCAGCATCTATAGTCTTTGAACCCATAACCCTGAGGTTGCTATCACCATGCCGTTACCAACAGAGCCACACAGGATCCAATGGAGAGTGTGTAAAAAGAGAATGTGTTACTGTGGGTTCACCTGAGGTTATGTGTGTCCTTTTGTGTTCACAGATGGCAATTCCCAGACAAACACATCATGAGCTAAACAAGGAATGGGTACAAACTAACTGTATTAAAATATATCTTTCATGTACAAGTTGTTTGAAGAACTGTTTACCAGTGCATATTTTGCATGAAAAAGGCTTCCATCAGGCCAGATTTGGTGCTACACATACCTGTTGTTATTAACTGATCTGTACCATTTTACCAACAACAAACATCCATGTATAACGTTTTATAGCAGTCAATGTTTTATTAATACAATGGTATAAAATCACCACCTTCATGTATTATTAGACTGAAACAGAGATTTTTTAGTTGCTTACTATTTTAATATAATTTGTTGTTTGAACATAATATATAGATCAAATCATCCCGATAGTTGTAATATAAAATGAATAAGCTTTAGTAGTAGATCTGTCTGTCTCAGTTATCGGTCCGTGCTATCATGAATCTTTGGGAAGTCCCTACTCCATTGAAGTTGAAATGTAAAATGGTTTTGGTAAGGGTTAGGGTTAGGTAAGGGTTAGGGTTAGGTTAGGGGTTAGGGTTTAGGGTAAGGACGTACCAAGGATCCCGGATAGCACTGACCCTGAGTTATCATAGCTGAGGTCATGATTAAAGCCAGATTATGGGTATGAAAAAGGCTATTGCAGAGAAGCTGTATATTAAATAATGATTGGATCTGTTGTTTATGCACCTCACACAATCACTGAGTAGTCTCAGCTGTCTATGGAAGAGTCCTCTAGCGCAGGAATGAATGAGATGACGTCACTCAGTTTGTCCAGGCTCCTACTTTGTCATTTTTATCACACCACCAAAGTAAATGAACCATTTATATGAACAGGTCTAAACATATCAGAAAACATTTGGAACTGTTATGCATCAGTTTTTATATTGTGTTTCATTCAAACAGTTTGCTAGCTGCCTAGCAGTACTAACTATAGCTGCTAGCTGTGGTACAGTAGCATTGCCTTGTAAGGTTTGGGAATTGTCTTTGATTAATAGGAATATGAATAGGAATCCAAAGATAGGCTATCCAACTCTACTTCTGAGTGATTTTGTGGGGGAAATATTATAGTCTTGTTGAAATGTCACATATTTTAACAAGTTTTGCATCACAAGTGATATCAATCCAAGACCCATAGGTCATTGTTGCAGCAAAAGTAGGGCTTCACCTGGCAGATAGAGTCAACTGTGAGGTCAGCAGAATGCTGAGAAACAACCGGGGCAGCGCCATCTAGTGGTCTCTGTGAAGAGAACAGGCTCAGAGTCATTGGGATTGCATTGTCACTACATATTCATCAAATTTGTCTTCAATTTCTATGGTTGATAGAAAATATCTGAACAATAATTTTAACAAATTCCAGTGACCCATGGTGTCTAAATATTTTAAATGTGTATAAATTGAAGTTCTATGGTTGACAAGAATTATATATTTTTTATCAATTTCTCTTATTGGCATAGCTTATCAGAGGGCATGATCATATTGTATTTATTTCGCATTAGGGTCTAGGGGAAGGGTTGTTTCTGGATGGGTGCAAGCGTCTTGTGAAAAGTTTCTGATCATCACCAGGTCGGAAAGTATTTAATAAATCAATAAGAAAGAGAGTTCCAGGTGTAGTGAGAGAGAGCTTTCAATTTTGTGTAGATGAGGGATATACATTTTTAAATATAGTATACATCTAATCTAATTTTTCATTGTCCTATCATGATGGAAAGATCCCTAACCCTATAACCTGGACACCCACCTGAGCGACCCATACACCAAAGAGAAGTTCCCATCTCTTTTATGGACCTGCTGTGAGTATGCAGCCTAAACAGATAAATAAATGCGGTCAGAGACCTACTTGAGCAGCACCGCCCCCTCAAGATTCTGAACCTGCCTGGCAGGATTGGTCCTACAAAGCCAGAGCCCCCTGATGGGAGAGCATAATATACAAGGAAATTCTCAAAGCTGCTAATGAGAACCTTGACGACCTTTTACCTAGCCGGTGTGGATTCCGGTGGGGTACGCCCACCCAGGTAGTGGCAGTGCTGGCAACACTGGCTGCAGTAACCCATGGGGAGGGGGTCACACTCGGACAATCAGAGAGGGGGTTTATCATTGTGGCCCAGGTGGCACAAAATAATCAAAGGTCTGACCGCACGGAGATGCTTGGGAAAATGGTTACAACAGGGGATCAGAGTGTTTGTGTCTCAGGTGAAGAGGGTGGATCTGATCTCCATCACCTAGGACTTGACATAGATTAAGTAGATTAATCAAATCTCACATTTTATCAATTTCTGCTCAATCTGCATGCTTTCTCAATCAGCTTTAACTGTATGTGCACTCGTAAATCAGGTTATTTCTCGAGTTGGGCTCTGGGATATAACAGCCGTTGAGTATCTGATTTTATGGTGGATTGTGGAGGAGGGGGGTTGAGTGTGTTGGAGTATGTGAGTATGTGCGTGTGTGCTTGTCTGGCATCTGTTGTGGGGGGTGGGGATGTTGGGGGGGGGGGGGGGGGTATGGGATGGACCACAGGAATTATTTGCTAGGATAATAATTGCTTGTCAATGAATTAAATGTAATACAATGGCAATCCGGGTTATATGTTAGAATCCTACGCGTGAACTGCCGACATTATTACGCATATTAATTGATAATGATGGAAAATAGGATATGCATAATTTTTTTAAAATAGTTATATAGATATATATATAGAGGTGAAAGCATTGGAAATGCTTTTGCCGGTTATTCTGCTTCTGTTTTGTGGGTGGCACTGTGTGCTGTTTTCGATGGATGGGTCCTGGCCTCTCGGGGCCTTAGGGATCCGGAGGGACGTGGGTGGGATGCTGGTCACTGGGATGACGGCTCAACTTGGGATGGGGAGGGGCTTTAGCGGGGGAATTAGTGGAGAACAATTGAAGGGTTACTACGTAACAATGCAAATATCACGGTACAGCTATATGGACACTCAATCATTACGGTATTTTTATTGGTAAATTTACAAACATATATAAAGATAAATAGACTTGAAACTTATCTCATTATGGTGTATGGTGAAATAAGTATAGCCAGTTATAATTGTAATGGCTTAGCTGATAATAACAAAAGAATAACAATATTTACATGGCTCAAAGAGAAGGAATATAATATCTATTGTATACAGGAAACTCATTCAACAATTCGAGATGAAGTAGCATGGAAAAAAGAATGGGGGGGGGAATATACTTCTCCCATGGGCAAAGAAATTCAAAAGGGGTGATGATATTAATTAATAGTAATTTCGATCCGAATGTGCAAATTGTCCAAATAGATACGCAAGGTAGATGGATTATTTTAAATATGTTATTGGACCATAAACAGACATGGCTCATTAACCTTTACGGACCAAATAATGATGATCCACAATTCTTTGACAATATATATAATAAATTATCAACCCTGCAAGCAATTCAAGACAATATTATTATGGTGGGGGATTATAATACTGTTTTAAATAGCTCAATGGACCGTGAAGGAAATCACACCACAAACAATCACCCACATGCTCTTAAGGAAATTGTGAATGTCATGGATACATTAGAACTAGTAGATATATGGAGGCTTAAATATACTGATCTAGTGAGATATACATGGCGGAGACTGAATCAAGCTAGTCTTCTTGACTTCTTTCTTATCTCATTCTCGTTGGCACCAAAAGTAAAAAAAAGTGTTGATAGGGGACAGAATGAGGTCGGACCATCATATAATAGGCATATACATTACTCTTACTGAATTTCCACGTGGGCGAGGATATTGGAAATTTAATCAAAGCCTATTGGATGATAATTTATTCATAATTAGAACAAAGGAATTTATAACTGACTTTTTCCAACATAACATAGGTACAGCGAATCCCCTTATTGTATGGGACACCTTTAAATGTGCCTTTAGAGGCCATGCAATTCAGTACTCATCTCGAAAACAAAAGCAATTTAGGTCAAAAGAGTTTATACTAAGAAAGGAAATAGAAAGTCTAACAGAACCGATAGATGGCAATAAAAACTGTAACATAGAGGCTCAGAATAAATTAGAGGAAAAACAAAAAGAAATGGAGAAACTTATTCAAGAAAGATCAAGTGTAATATATTATAAAAATAAAGCAAACTGGATGGAATATGGGAAAAAATTCTTTTTTAACATTCTTTTTTAATCTTCAACATAGGAATGCTACCAAAAAGAACTTAATGAAACTGGTTACAATTGACGGAGTCACCCATAATTCATCAAATTATATTTTGAAGGAAGAAACAAAGTACTTTAAGCATATGTTTTCTTTTCAGTCGCCTCCATCTCCTCTAACTGAAGCTAATTGTAGAGATATTTTTTCCATTGATAATGTCAAATTAACAGCCACACAGAAAGACTCATGTGAAGGTGAAATTACAGAGGAGGAACTTCTGGATGCAATTAAAGACTTTGTCTGGGAAAACTCCAGGGTTGGATGGCATACCAGTCGAGGTATACCAAACCTTTTTTGATATACTAAGAGGACCATTATTAGCATGTTTTAACCACTCCTATGTAAATGGTAGATTATCTGACACTCAAGAAGAAGGTCTGATCTCATTATTACTGAAACAGGAAAATATAAAGATCCAGTCCATTTACAAAGTTGGAGGCCCCTTACACTTCAGTGTTGTGATGCAAAAATTCTAGCAAAATGTATAGCGCATAGAATTAAAAAGGTATTGTCGGATATTATTCATTCTAATCAGACAGGTTTTTTTTTACATGGAAGATACATTGGAGATAATATGAGGCAAGTATTGGAAACAATAGAACACTATGGAAAATATGGAAAACCAGGCCTGCTATTCATAGCAGACTTCGAAAAGGCATTTGATAAAGTTTGACTGGGGTTTATATATAAATGCCTGGAGCATTTCAATTTTGGAGAATCTCTTATAAAATGGGTCAAAATCATGTATAGTAACCCTAGGTGTAAAATAGTATTTCTCAGAAAGTTTTAAACTGTCAAGAGGAGTGAAACAAGGTTGTCCACTATCGGCATATCTATTTATTGTGGCCATCGAGATGTTAGCTATTAAAATCAGATCCAATAATAATATCAGAGGATTAGAAATCCAGGGCTTAAAAACAAAGGTGTACACTGATGATTCATGTTTTCTTTTAAATCCACAACTAGGATCTAGATACATTTTCTAACCTCTCTGGATTACAACCAAATTATGACAAATGTACTATATTACGTATTGGATCACTAAAAAATTTAAATGTTACATTACCATGTAGTTTACCAATAAAATGGTCTGATGGTGATGTGGATATACTCGGAATACATATCCCAAAGGAAATAAATGATCTCACTTCAATAAATTTTAATAGAATGTTAGCAAAAATAGATAAGATCTGACTACCATGGAAAGGAAAATACCTGTCAATTTGTGGAAAAATCACCCTGATTAACTCTTTAGTATTATCCCAGTTTACCTATTTGCTTATGGTCTTGCCTACGCCTAGCGAACAGTTTTTTAAATTATATGAGAAAAAGATATTCAATTTTATTTGGAACGGCAAGCCAGACAAAATTAAAAGGGCATATTTATATAATGAATATGAATTCGGAGGACAGAAATTATTAAATATTAAAGCATTAGACCTATCACTAAAAGCTTCAGTCATACAAAAGTTATACTTAAATCCGAACTGGTTCTCAAGCAAATTAGTAAGATTGTCTCACCCAATGTTTAAGAAAGGCCTTTTTCCCTTTATTCAGATTACAACAACTCATTTGCAGTTATTTGAAAAGGAAATCATCTCCCAAATATCACTATTTCTAAAACAAGCCATAGAAAGTTGGTTGCAATTTCAATTTAATCCTCCAGAAACGACAGAACAAATAATGCAACAAATATTGTGGTTAAATTCAAATATACTAACTGACAAAAAACCGTAATTTTTTGACAGAATGTTTAAAAAAGGTATAATCTTCGTAAATGTTATCATCGGTAGGACTGGTGGAGTTATGTTGCACTTGCAGCTAACAAAAACATATGGAAATGTCTGCTCTACCCAAAATTACAACCAAATAATTGCAGCCTTACCGCAAAAGTTGAAGAGGAAAGTGGAAGGGGGAGAAAGTAAGGAACTTGTCTGTCGGCCTTGCATTAAAGAACATAATTGGTTAAGGAAAACTGTGATAAATAAAAAAGTATATCAGTTTCACTTAAGGACCAAAGGATTGACAGCCGTCCCATATAGATTGCAAAATAGTTGGGAAGAGATTTTTTGACGTACCGATCCCATGGCATAGTGTTTATGAACTGACACGCAAAACGACATCGGATTCAAAAATTAGAATCTTTCAATTTAAATTATTATATAAAATTCTTGCTACCAATAGAATGTTATTTATATGGGGGATACAATCTTCCCAGCTCTGCAGATTTTGCTGTGAAGAGACAGAATCATTAGATCATTTGTTTTGGTTCTGTCCATTTGTAGCTTGTTTTTGGACACAGGTCCAGGAATGGCTGAAGGATTGCAATATTTACCTGGAGCTAACCTTGCAGATAGCATTACTGGGTGATCTGAAAAGTCATAGTCAATCGATCAATAATAAAATAATACTTTTAGCAAAAATGCTTATTTTTAATTCACAATCTGTAGAAGCAATGAGAATAGAAAGGTTCAGAACTTTTGTAAAACATCACAGTACGGTTGAAATATGTATGGCAAATAGAAATCCTATATGGATGGTGTTAAGAGATAGATGGGAGGTATTGAATAGAGTTGAAGGATGGGACTAATATCAAATAACAACAAATAATAACAAAGATAGCTAATAATGTACAGTGAGGGAAAAAACTATTTGATCCCCTGCTGATTTTGTACGTTTTCACACTGACAAAGAAAGGATCAGTCTATAATTTTAATGGTAGGTTTATTTTAACAGTGAGAGACAGAATAACAACAACAAAATCCAGAAAAACGCTTGTCAAAAATGTTATAAATTGATTTGCAATTTAATGAGGGAAATAAGTACTTGACGCCCTCTCAATCAGAAAGATTTCTGGCTCCCAGGTGTCTTTTATACAGATAACGAGCTGAGATTAGCAGCACACTCTTAAAGGGAGTGCTCCTAATCTCAGCTTGTTACCTGTATAAAAGACACCTGTCCACAGAAGCAATCAATCAATCAGATTCCAAACTCTCCACCATGGCCAAGACCAAAGAGCTCTCCAAGGATGTCAGGGACAAGATTGTAGACCTACACAAGGCTGGAATGGGCTACAAGACCATCGCCAAGCAGCTTGGTGAGAAGGTGACAACAGTTGGTGCGATTATTCGCAAATGGAAGAAACACAAAAGACCTGTCAATCTCCCTCAGCCTGGGGCTCCATGCAAGATCTCACCTCGTGGAGTTGCAATGATCATGAGAACGGTGAGGAATCAGCCCAGAACTACACGGGAGGATCTTGTCAATGATCTCAAGGCAGCTGGGACCATAGTCTCCAAGAAAACAATTGGTAACACACTACGCCGTGAAGGACTGAAATCCTGCAGCGCCCGCAAGGTCCCCCTGCTCAAGAAAGCACATATACATGCCCGTCTGAAGTTTGCCAATGAACATCTGAATGATTCAGAGGAGAACTGGGTGAAAGTGTTGTGGTCAGATGAGACCAAAATGGAGCTCTTTGGCATCAACTCAACTCGCAGTGTTTGGAGGAGGAGGAATGCTGCCTATGAACCCAGGAACACCATCCCCACCGTCAAACATGGAGGTGGAAACATTATGCTTTGGGGGTGTTTTTCTGCTAAGGGGACAGGACAACTTCACCACATCAAAGGGACGATGGACGGGGCCATGTACCGTCAAATCTTGGGTGAGAACCTCCTTCCCTCAGCCAGGGCATTGAAAATGGGTCGTGGGTGGGTATTCCAGCATGACAATGACTCAAAACACATGGACAAGGCAACAAAGGAGTGGCTCAAGAAGAAGCACATTAAGGTCCTGGAGTGGCCTAGCCAGTCTCCAGACCTTAATCCCATAGAAAATCTGTGGAGGGAGCTGAAGGTTCGAGTTGCCAAAAGTCAGCCTTGAATCCTTAATGACTTGGAGAAGATCTGCAAAGAGGAGTGGGACAAAATCCCTCCTGAGATGTGTGCAAACCTGGTGGCCAACTAGAAGAAACGTCTGACCTCTGTGATTGCCAACAATGGTTTTGCCACCAAGTACTAAGCCATGTTTTGCAGAGGGGTCAAATACTTATTTCCCTCATTAAAATGCAAATCAATTTATAACATTTTTGACATTCGTTTTTCTGGATTTTTCTGTTGTTATTCTGTCTCTCACTGTTCAAATAAACCTACCATTAAAATTATAGACTGATCCTTTCTTTGTCAGTGGGCAAACGTACAAAATCAGCAGGGGATCAAATACTTTTTTCCCTCACTGTAAGCATACTGTGTCCATAATAAGTAAATAGGTTGTATGTTGGGAGCTTTTGTGAAAGAGCACAGTTAGAAAGATATGCCCTATAGAAGCAAACCGGATGGACATCATGAAAATGATCGGAGAGGTTGAGAGTAGAAGAAGTTCAGGAGCCAAAAAAAAAAAACACCTGTACCTACAGGCAGAGAAAGAATTGCTGAAAAGCTACCTCACTTTCAAACCAAGGTGCATGAACAGTGGAGCAAACTGAAGATGAGAAGATTTTCAGCCACTGTTGGTACAGGACAATGGACGTTTGCTACAGAAATCTATATTTTACTGTTAAAACCATCAGGTAGTGTACCTGCGCAGGCTCAGCCACACATGGGAGGTGAGGGGGGCGATGAGGTCACTGTCCTTCACCAGGTTCTCCAGCTCCATCTACTCTGTCTCATTGCGCACACTGACCAGGTCCCAGTAGTGGTCTCTGCAGCAGAGCATCGGACCAGCACAGCTTCTCCCTCACCACCATCACCTTCCTTCTCAAGAAGGTGACACTGGTGGAAGGAGCAGGAGGAGTGGATGTGGTGGGGAGAGGGGTGGAGGGGAGAAGGGTGGTTGGGTCTGAAAAAAGGTCAAGAGTTCACAGTTATCATTTAAGGGGACACTGATTTAACATTTCAACTTCAAATGCAGGACTTCACACCTACAATAATTTAGTCAGCCACCAATTGTGCAAGTTCTCCCACTTAAAAAGATGAGAGAGGCCTGTAATTTTCATCATAGGTACACGTCAACTATGACAGACAAAATTAGAATTTTTTTTCTCCAGAAAATCACATTGTAGGATTTTTAATGAATTTATTTGCAAATTATGGTGGAAAATAAGTATTTGGTCAATAACAAAAGTTTCTCAATACTTTGTTGGCAATGACACAGGTCAAACGTTTTCTGTAAGTCTTCACAAGGTTTTCACACACTGTTACTGGTATTTTGGCCCATTCATCCATGCAGATCACCTCTAGAGCAGTGATGTTTTGGGGCTGTCACTGGGCAACACGGACTTTCAACTCCCTCCAAAGATTTTCTATGGGGTTGAGATCTGGAGACTGGCTAGGCCACTCTAGGACCTTGAAATGTTTCTTACGAAGCCACTCCTTCGTTGCCCGGGCGGTGTGTTTGGGATCATTGTCATGCTGAAAGACCCAGCCACGTTTCATCTTCAATGCCCTTGCTGATGGAAGGAGGTTTTCACTCAAAATCTCACGATACATGGCCCCATTCATTCTTTCCTTTACACGGATCAGTCGTCCTGGTCCCTTTGCAGAAAAACAGCCCAAAAGCATGATGTTTCCACCCCCATGCTTCACAGTAGGTATGGTGTTCTTTGGATACAACTCAGCATTCTTTGTCCTCCAAACACGACGAGTTGAGTTTTTACCAAAAAGTTATATTTTGGTTTCATCTGACCATATGACATTCTCCCAATCCTCTTCTGGATCATCCAAATGCACTCTAGCAAACTTCAGACGGGCCTGGACATGTACTGGCTTAAGCAGGGGGACACGTCTTGCACTGCAGGATTTGAGTCCCTGGCGGCGTAGTGTGTTACTGATGGTAGGCTTTGTTACTTTGGTCCCAGCTCTCTGCAGGTCATTCACTAGGTACCCCCGTGTGGTTCTGGGATTTTTGCTCACCGTTCTTGTGATCATTTTGACCCCACGGGGTGAGATCTTGCGTGGAGCCCCAGATCGAGGGAGATTATCAGTGGTCTTGTATGTCTTCCATTTCCTAATAATTGCTCCCACAGTTGATTTCTTCAAACCAAGCTGCTTACCTATTGCAGATTCAGTCTTCCCAGCCTGGTGCAGGTCTACAATTTTGTTTCTGGTGTCCTTTGACAGCTCTTTGGTCTTGGCAATAGTGGAGTTTGGAGTGTGACTGTTTGAGGTTGTGGACATCTTGCTTGTTTGTAGGTGACCAAATACTTGTTTTCCACCATAATTTGCAAATAAATTCATTAAAAATCCTACAATGTGATTTTCTGGATATTTTTTCTATATTTGTCTGTTATAGTTGACGTGTACCTATGATGAAAATTACAGGCCTCTCTCATCTTTTTAAGTGGGAGAACTTGCACAATTGGTGGCTGACTAAATACTTTTTTCCCCCACTGTATACAGCAATATTTACTTTACTTGGTAAGATTGGTGTTGTGTCGAGAAAACGTTGCTAATTATGCTGTGAGACCAAGGAAATCCGCTGACGCTGTATTTCGATCATAAAGGTTTATTATATCACAGTATTCCAGCTTCAATTTATGGATACCTGCAGGCACCCGGAGAACAGCCGACCCAAATTCAAATATGCTATTCTCACCGTCCTTTGTCCCAAACCATAGTATATATCCTATGTAATCTGATATGGGTGTTTTCCCCTACAGACCAATCCCAGGAGTCCACACAACAGACTTCCTCTGTTATATGGTGTCCCCACAAAACTGCTCCCCAGATGCTCCCTCTAAGCTGAATAAACATCCTCTCAGATACCATTTTGAAAACGTTAGCAAAGTCATAATTCCTCAGATACTACATTGATTTAGCATATTAATTTAAACCTCTGTCAATTAACAACCATTCATGACATCAGTGGGATGGTACTCTTTTTGTTCTTGTTGTCATTTAGCAGACGGTCTTATCCAGACTTACAGTAGTGAGTGAGAATTAAAGAGAAACAGTAAAATAAAATAACAGTAGGGAGGCTACATACAGGGGGTACCCGTGCAGAGTCAATGTGCGGGGGCACAGGTTAGTCGAGGTAATTGAGGTAATATGTATGTAATGATGTCATGTCATAGTATTGTGAGGACCGAGGTTAGAGTTACGAGATAATTGGCTTGGTTCCACTGAGTCTGCATTCCTTATGTCAAAGGAGATTAGTGATGTTTATGGTAGTATGATTGATGGACATGATGTATGACTTTGGGCAAAGGGTAACAACAACAGAGAAAGGGAGTGCCTATGATGGTTGCCAGATGTATGTGAAAGGAAGGATAACCAAGAGTATAAAAGCTGTGAGATTTGTGTGTATGGGCAGTTCAATTGACAAAGGGCAGAGCTATGTCCGTTTGTTAGATGAACCCACGAGCTCGTGATCCAATAAATACTTGGTATAAAATCTCCACAGAATGTCTAAGTAAATTCTTGCATCCTTGATTCTTTGATACCCGAGAATCTCATCATAACAATGTACATGTGGGTAGAGTTAAAGTGACTATTCTTAGATAATAAACAGAGAGTAGCAGCAGCGTAGAAGAGGGGGTGGGGTGGGGGGGGACAATGCAAATAGTCCGGGTAGCCATGATTAGCTGTTCAGGAGTCTTATGGCTTGGGGGTAGAAGCTGTTAAGAAGCCTTATGGACCTAGACTTGGCGTTCTGGTACCACTTGCCGTGCGGTAGCAGAGAGAACAGTCTATGACTAGGGTGGCTGGAGTCTTTGACAATTTTTAGGGCCTTCCTCTGACACCGCCTGTTTTAGAGTCCTGGATGGCAGGAAGCTTGGCCCCAGTGATGTACTGGGCCATACGCACTACCCTCTGTCTTGCCATAGATATTGCATTGATATGCACAACTCAGGCCTGTTCTCTACACAGACCGGTGCGCCATAACCAATCAGAGCTGCAGTAGGCCTCTATGCAAATAGACCATTGCCATATATGGATCTGTGCCATTCACTTTGAACTGGACTGTTTTTACAGCATGAGTGGTCGTGAGTAGATGCGATTGTTTTGAGGTCAAAGCGAGAGCTACATGTAGCGACGTGTGCACATTTTGACATTTGTTCACATCCTTTGGTAGTTAGTGAGTTATTAGCCCAATTTGAGATAATCTGTAGTCAGCAATGAGGGAGTGATTGCTTCTTACAAGAGCAGAAAACATGTACATTTCTAGACATCTTTGAAAAGAGTCAAGTAAAGCTTTTTTTTGGTCTTAAATGGGCAGTGTTGTATTTTGAGACAAGCTTGAACAAGCAAAGTAGCCAATAGGCAGAGGGTAGCATAATTTGTCTGATTGTCTGTAATAATGGTTTTCTTGCATCAAACAACACAACTACATTTTCAGTCACCTCCTTGTCTGAAGGACAAGTGGATAAACAGGTTAATGTCAAGCCCTGTATGTTTTTTTGTTCTCAAAGTTTAATGGAATGTAAGCCTACATTGAACACCACACATTGGCTGCTACTGTAGGCGGAACGATAGAACAGCTATTTCCATGTAAAAATTTTATGGGATGCATTTTCTCCATTGTTTTTGATAGTAGGCCACTCTGTTAGGCCTACATTATGATCAAATAGCTACAGGAGCCTACTTGACAACTGTTAAAACTAACTTTAAGCGGGTAAAGCGGGTAAAGCCTCAGTGTTCACAGTAAATGTGCGCCAGCGGTTTCACAGAATTTTCACAACATTCAAGTTTGCGCTCAGCAGAGCTGAAATTTGCTCAGTGACTAACAAGAATTAGAGGGAACATTGATCACAAACACGATGGTGTTCTCCGTTTTGCTCTAAGACCTCTGTCAAGTTGGTTGCTAGACAGCCATTTTCAAGTGTTGACATAGATTTTCAAGCCGATTTAAGTCCAAACTGTAACTAAGCCACTCAGGAACATACAATGTCATCTTGGTAAGCAACTCCAGTGTAGATTTGGCCTTGTGTTTTAAGTTATTGTCCTGCTGAAAGGTAAATGTGTCTCCCAATGTCTGTTGGAAAGCATACTGAACCAGGTTTTCCTCTAGTATTTTGCCTGTGCTTAGCTCTATTACGTTTATTTCTATACTAAACAACTCCCTAGTCCTTGCCAAAGACAAGCACACCCATAACATGATGCTGCCACCACCATGCTAGAAAATATGAAGCGTGGTACTCAGTGATGTTTTGTGTTGGATTTGCCCCAAACATAATGCTTTGTATTCAGGACAGAAAGTTAATTTCTTTGCCACATTTTTTTGCAGTTTTACTTTAGTGCCTTATTGCAAATAGGATGCATGTTTTGGAATATTTTTAATTCTGTACAGGCTTCGTTCTTTTCACTCTGTCATTTAGGTTAGTATTGTGGAGTAACTGCAATGTTGTTGATCCATCCTCAGTTTTCTCCTATCACAGCCATTCAATTCTTCAACTGTTTTAAAGTCACCATTGGCCTCATGGTGAAATCCCTGAGTGGTTTTCTTCCTCTCCAGCAACTGAGTTAGGAAGGACACCTGTATCTTTGTAGTGACTGGGTGTATTGATACACCATCCAAAGTGTAATTAATAACTTCACCATGCTCAAAGGGATATTCAACGTATGCTTTTTTTATTTTTACCCATCTACCAATTGGTGCTCTTCTTTGCGAGGCATTGGAAAACCTCCCTGGTCTTTGTGGTTGAATCTGTGTTTGAAATTCACTGCTCGACAGAGGGACCTTACAGATAATTGTATGTGTGGGGTACAGAGATGAGGTAGTCATTCAAAAATCATATTAAACACTATTATTACACACAGAGTGAGTCCATGCAACTTATTATGTGACTTGTTAAGCACATGTTTACTCCTGAACTTAATTAGGCTTGCCATAACAAAGGGGTTGAATACTTATTGACTCAAGACATTTCAGCTTTTGATTTTTAATTAATTTCTACACATTTCTGAAAACATAAATTCATTTTGACATTATGGGGTATTGTGTGTACGCCAGTGACACACAATCTCAATTTAATACATTTTGAATTCAGGCTGTAACACAACAAAATGTGGAAAAAGTCAAGGGGTGTAAATACTTTCTGAAGGCACTTTTGAACCTTTAACATCCTAAGAAAAGTTTTAGGAAGAAAGGGTTATTTGATGATTCTTTGGAAGGCAAGAAGGGTTCTGCATAGAACAATAATATTTCCCAGCATGCTCTATTGCATGGAGATTTTCAGGTTTGTTTTACTGTAATATCTGTGTGTTTGCATTGATTGGTTGATTAATTTTATGTTACACAAAAATAAATAACGTAGTTTTCTAAATTAATCCAATCTGTTGGATTTATTGCACCCGTTACTGAGATGGTTGTTCCAGTTTAGATGATTGAGGTAGTCTCGGTATTCAATATTCCATACCCTGGCAGTCATTCTGAATGCAGGTTGATTAACAATTCGACGTGTTGGAAATCTTAACTTTGGCTGGTTTCCAATAGGAATCACACATCACTTTGCAAGCCATCATAATGTGACTTGCAGGCATGATGTGGCCTGTAACCCAGGAGATTCCTAACAACACTGTGTTAGGTTATAAATTGGGCCTCAAAGAAAGGCCTTATGATATATGTAATGTATTGTCATAAATAATACAATTTTAAAGGCTTATAAGGCTGATGGATCTGTTCATAGAGGGTTCAAGGAAGAACCGTCCAAAGATAAAAGGGTTCTCAGTAAAACCCTTCATGGACGGTTCTAGGAAGAACCTTTAAAATATAAAATGTTTCTTTGAAGAACCCTACATAGATAGAACACTCTGCACAGGGTTCTACCCAGCAATAAAACGGGTTCCCCGATGGGGACAAACTGCAGAACCCTGTATGGTTCTACTTAGCACCTTTTTTTTCTAAGAGTGCAGAAAGACTCACACCTGTAATCGCTGCCAAATGTGATTCTAACAAGTATTGACTCAGGGGTTGAATACATATCTAATCAACAAAAACATAATGTCCCTTTTTCAGGCCCTGTCTTTCAAAGATAATTCGTAAATATAAAAATAACTTCACAGATCTTCATTGTAAAGGTTTAAACACTGTTTCCTATGCTTGTTCAATGAACCATGAACAATAAATGAACATGCACCTGTGGAACGGTCGTTAAGACACTAACAGCTTACAGACAGTAGGCAATTAAGGTCACAGTTATGAAAACTTAGGACACTAAAGAGGCCTTTCTACTGACTCTGAAAAACACCAAAAGAAAGATGCCCAGGGTCCCTGCTCATCTGCGTGAACGTGCCTTAGTCATGCTGCAAGGAGGCATGAGGACTGCAGATGTGGTCAGGGCAACAAATTGCAATGTCCGTACTGTGAGACGCCTAAGACAGCGCTACAGGGAGACAGGACGGACAGCTGATCATCCTCGCAGTGGCAGACCACGTGTAACAACACATGCACAGGATAGGTACATCCGAACATCACACCTGCGGGACAGGTACAGGATGGCAACAACAACTGCCCGAGTTACACCAGGAACGCACAATCCCTCCATCAGTGCTCAGACTTTCCGCAATAGGCTGAGAGAGGCTGGACTGAGGGCTTGTAGGCCTGTTGTAAGGCAGGTCCTCATCAGACATCACGAACAACAACGTCGCCTATGGGCACAAACCTACCGTCGCTGCACCAGACAGGATTGGCAAAAAGTGCTCTTCACTGACGAGTCGCGGTTTTGTCTCACCAGGGGTGATGGTCGGATTCGCGTTTATCGTCGAATGAATGAGCGTTACACCGTCCCAGACGCTGTACTCTGGCCTGTACTCTGGAGCGGGATCGATTTGGAGGTGGAGGGTCCGTCATGGTCTGGGGCGGTGTTTCACAGCATCATCGGACTGAGCTTGTTGTCATCGCAGGCAATCTCAATGCTGTGCGTTACAAGGAAGACATCCTCCTCCCTCACGTGGTATCCTTCCTGCAGGCTCATCCAGACATGACCCTCCAGCATGACAATGCCACCAGCCATACTGCTCGCTCTGTGCGTGATTTCCTGCAAGACAGGAATGTCAGTGTTCTGCCATGGCCAGCGAAGAGCCCGGATCTCAGTCCCATTGAGCACATCTGGGACCTGTTGGATCGGAGGGTGAGGGCTAGGGCCATTCCCCCCAGAAATGTCCGGGAACTTGCAGGTGCCTTGGTGGAAGAGGGGGGTAACATCTCACAGCAAGAATTGGCAAATCTGGTGCAGTCCATGAGGAGGAGATGCACTGCAGTACTTAATGCAGCTGGTGGCCACACCAGATACTGACTGTTACTTTGATTTTGACCCCCCCTTTGTTCAGGGACACATTATTCCATTTCTGTTAGTCACATGTCTGTGGAACTTGTTCAGTTTATGTCTCAGTTGTTGAATCTTGTTATATTCATACAAATATTTACACATGTTAAGTTTGCTGAAAATAAGGACGTTTCTTATTCATAGTGTTTTATTTTATATATACTTTTTTTACAAATGTTTGCATTTTCTTCCACTTTGATATTAGAGTATTTTGTGTAGATCGTTGACAAAAAAGAAAGACAATTAAATCCATTTCAATCTCACTTTGTAACACAACAAAATGTGGAAAAAGTCAAGGGGTGTGTATACTTTCTGAAGGCACTAAATATTCTGATCTACTGTGAACCATAGACATCTAATGCTTCATGTAAAAAGTAAAGACAGTTACAGATAATTACATGCAAGAGTGCTATAAACCTCCACCTCACACAGGGTGAGAATCTTGTTCTGTCCAGGAACGAACACAACGACATAGCGACCCTCCATCTCATTACACTGGAAGGTGTGGGTCTCTCCTGCTGGAATGGTGGTGATGACAGCACAACTAAAAGAAAGACAGAGAAAGAGAGAGGGTGGGGAGAGAGGGGTGGGGGAGAGAGGTGGGGTGTGGGGGAGAGAGAGAGAGAGATAGAGAGAGGGGGTGGGGGGAGAGAAAGAGAGGGGGGTGGGGAGAGAGAGAGAGAGAGAGAGAGAGAGAGAGAGAGAGACAAGAGAGCGATGGAGGATAATGGCATGAGTGTCACGATCGTCAGGGTAAGGAGTAGACCAATGCGCAGCGTGATGAATGAACATGTTACTTTATTATATTAAAGCACGAACAAAAACAATAAACGACTCGTGAAGTCCACGGTGACAATGACCGAACACGGAACAAGAACCCACAAACACAAAAGGAAAACAGACAGTATAAATATGGCTCCCAATCAGAGACAACCAGCCAACAGCTGACACTCGTTGCCTCTGATTGGGAGTCACTCAGGCCAACATAGAAATACACAACCTAGAACCCCCAACATAGAAATAGAACACATAGAATGAACACACCCTGGCTCAACATATAGAGTCCCAGAGCCAGGGTGTGACAGTACTCCCTAAAGGCGCGGACTGCGACCGCGCCTCAATAAGAGCAAAACAGGGGAGGGCTGGGTGGGCATACCTCCTCGGCGGCGGTTCTGGCTCCGGCCTTGCCCACCACCCTCCAATAATCCCCCCATAGCGCCCCTGGTCCGGTCTGGCCCCGCTGGCAGGAGCTGACCTGAACGTAGCAGGAACGGCTAGCTTCAGCTCCGTTGTGGAGCAGTTGAGCAGTACCTGATTTGGCACCGATGACCCAGGCACGGGTTGTGCCGGACTGACGAGCCGCACACCTGGCTTGGTGCGTGAGGCCGGAACGGACCGACCGGGCTGACGATGCGCACTCCCTGGCTTGGTGCGTGGAGCAGCAACGGGCGGACCGGGCTGACGATACGCACCCCTGGCTTGGTGCGTGGAGCCGGAACGGGCCTCACCGGACTGACGACTCGCACCCCTGGCTTGGTGCGTGGAGCAGCAACGGGCCGGACCGGGCTGACGATGCGCACCCCTGGCTTGGTGCGTGGGCCGAACGGGCTTTACAGGGCTGACGACTCGCACCCCTGGCTTGGTGCGAGTGGCAGGAACAGGCCGGGCCGGGCTGGCGACGCGCACCGTAGACTTGGTGCGTGGAGCAGGGACAGGCCGGGCTGGGCTGGCGACGCACCCCGTAGGCTTGGTGCGTGGAGCAGGGACAGGCCGGGCTGGGCTGGCGACTCACCCCGTAGGCTTGGTGCGTGGAGCAGGGACAGGCCGGACCGGGCTGGCGACGCACACCGTAGGCTTGGTGCGTGGAGCAGGGACAGGCCGGACTGGGCTGGCGACGCACACCGTAGGCTTGGTGCGTGGAGCAGGGACAGGCCGGACTGGGCTGGCGACGCACACCGTAGGCTTGGTGCGTGGAGCAGGGACAGGCCGGGCTGGGCTGGCGACGCACCCCGTAGGCTTGGTGCGTGGAGCAGGGACAGGCCGGACCGGGCTGGGAACACACACCACCGGCCTTAAGCGGGGATCAGGAACGGGCCAGACCGGACTGGCAATACACCCCAGTACCTCTCGCCGTGCCCCTACATCTTCCTTCCCCCTTCTCACCAATGGCTCCCGTAACCTGGTGGCCCTCTGAACTCGCCCCTTGTCTGCCTCCGTCAGCCCCGTCGTCCATGCCGTGTGCCCCCCCCCTAAACATTTCTTGGGGTTGCCTCTCGCCTGTCCGACGTTGACCCGTTTGGCGCCACTGCTCCTCTCTCCGTCGCCTCTCTACAGTCTCACTCCATGGCCGGCGATCCATCCCGGCCAGGATTTCCTCCCAGGTCCAGGACCCTTTCCCGTCCAATATCTCCTCCCATGTCCAGGCTGCCTGCTCCTGGACACGCTGCTTGGGCCTGGTATGGTGGGTTCTTCTGTCACGATCGTCTTGAAGAGAAGTAGACCAATGCGCAGCGTGATGAATGAACATGTTACTTTATTATATTAAAGCACGAACAAAAACAATAAACGACTCGTGAAGTCCACGGTGACAATGACCGAACACGGAACAAGAACCCACAAACACAAAAGGAAAACAGACAGTATAAATAAGGCTCCCAATCAGAGACAACCAGCCAACAGCTGACACTCGTTGCCTCTGATTGGGAGTCACTCAGGCCAACATAGAAATACACAACCTAGAACCCCCAACATAGAAATAGAACACATAGAATGAACACACCCTGGCTCAACATATAGAGTCCCAGAGCCAGGGTGTGACAATGAGTGGTGAAGGGAGAAGTATGGATGAAAGGAAAGTACCAGTAAAGGGATATACTGATGGAATGATACAAGTAAAAGAGATGGATATAAAAGTCACCTGTCAGCATCAGCTTTCCAATTCCCTTAGAGGGGAGAGGCTTTAGGTGATAGGTCAGGAGATGTCTGGTTAGATAAGGATGTGCCTGATTGGCTAGTTGTGTCAGGTGAGACTTCTGATTGGACAACCTGGTTTTCTGTTGGTAAAAGGAAGCGTTGAGAATAATGAATTTTCTGCACATCTACTTTCAATCCACTTGACATAGAAATTCCTCAAAAAGAAGCTAAAATTAAACCTAAACTGCTTTTCCCAGTCTCAGCTTTTTCTTGTCCCTCATTGGCTGGTGTGACCTCTTTATTTGTATTTGTATTTATATTTATTATGGATCCCCATTAGTTCCTGCCAAGGCAGCAGCTACTCTTCCTGGGGTCCAGCTAAATTAAGGCAGTTCATACAATTTTTAAAACATTACAATACATTCACAGATTTCACAACACACTGTGTCCCCTCAGGCCCCTACTCCAAATGTTCTAACAAAATAAAAATACTGTCTACTGCACAGTTTGAACCAAATAGTGGCCTTGTTGTTAGTGTCCACCCTGAGGTTGGGGGTTCATTACCTGGTTGAGACATACCAAAGCCTGAAATCAAATAATAATAATGGGACGCTATGCCTCTCTACTTGGCACTCGGCATTAAGGAGAGGAATTGGGGGTAAGGCCCTGTGATAGCCTAGCGTCCTGTAAAGGGGGGGTGTATTGTACATCAAGCTGCCTCACACTACAGAAACAGGAGATAGGCTCCTGCCCTATGGGCCCCAAATCTGGCTACAGTCATTACTAGCAACTACAAACAGATCACTAGCCAAAACAAGACAAATAATAAATGAATGCTTATAAAATTGTATTATATTGTGACGAGTACTGTATACGAAGAGGCAGGATGCAGACGCAGGAATTAACAAGGTCAAGGTTTACGTAATGATGAGAAAGAGAATAACAGCGAGAGTAAACGACACAACGCTTATCACACACACACACACAACACAGAACAGGTCTGGGCTAAATAGGGGTGGTGATGAGATGAGGTGCAGGTGTGCTGGAGGTGATTAGGGTGCGTTTCCATTCCGATGTTGCCGAGGTGGTGCGCTCAGACCGGTGGCTCAGTAGACCGGCGAATCAGAGCGCCGGAGGGGAGCAACGGGAGGAGACGTGACAGTTATTAACATTTTGGCCAAACCATTTTTCAATTCATTAGCTGGTTATTTAGCAGCGTCCAAAATCTCATGCTTTAGCATTTTTGGAGAATGTAGCAATGCTAGTGGAAATCAAGTGACGTAAAGTACTTAAGTAAGAATACTTTAAAGTACTACTTAAGTCATTTTTTGGGGGTATCTTTACTTTACTATTTAACATTTTAAGAACTTTTACTTTTACTTCACTACATTCCTAAAGAAAATAATGTACTTTTTACTCAATACATTTTCCCTGACACCCAAAAGTACTCGTTACATTTTGAATGCTTAACAGGACAGGAAAATTGCCCAATTCATGCACTTACCAAGAGAACATTCCAGGTCATCTCTAATGTCTCTGATCTGGCCGACTCACTAAACACAAATGCTTCATTTGTAAATTATGTCTGAGTGTTGGAGTGTGCCCCCTGGCTAACGGTAAAAAAAAATAACATAATAATAATTGAAATGATGTATACTTTTACTTGTACATTTGATAATAAGCAGATTTGAGAAATTACGTGTACTTTTGATACTTAAGTATATTTAAAACCAAATACTTATAGACTTTTACTCAAGTAGTATTTTACTTGGTGTCTTTCACTTTTACTTGAGTCATTTTCTATTAAGGTATCTTTACTTTTACTCTGGTATTTCTATTTAGTACTTTTTCCACCACTGGTGGAAGTGTATTGTTTCAGTTAGCGGTGCATTCAAAAGCAGCCACTTTCCAATAACATTAGAAATAGGGAGAAACACATACAGGAGAAACATTTAAAGAATGTAACTATTTTCAGATATTACGGTAAAAAGTATCACTCACCTCTCAATAGTAGGATATCTCAGTCAGTCTTGTTTCAATGAAGTGACTTCCTCTCTCCAAGGTCTGCCTGCATGTGTCTCTTCAGTCTCTTCACCATTATACTTTATGGATGTAGTCTGTTAATCTATCACGTCAGTTTATTTACATTTACATTTAAGTCATTTAGTAGTCATTTAGTCCCACTACTCTCTCCTCTTCCATCCTATCATCTCTTCCCTCTGCTCAATCCTTCTCCCTCCAATCTCCTGATTCTGCCTCCTCAACCCTCCTCTCCTCCCTTTCTGCATCCTTTGACTCTCTGTGTCCCCTATCCTCCCGGCCGGCTCGGTCCTCCCCTCCAGCTCCGTGGCTTGATGACTCATTGCGAGCTCACAGAACAGAGCTCCGGGCAGCGGAGCGGAAATGGAAGAAAACTAAACTCCCTGCCGACCTGGCATCTTTTCACTCCCTCCTCTCTACATTTTCTTCATCTGTTTCTGCTGCTAAGGCCACCTTCTACCACTCTAAATTCCAAGCATCTGCCTCTAACCCTAGGAAGCTCTTTGCCACATTTTCCTCCCTCCTGAATCCCTCCCCCCCCTCCTCTCTCTCTGTGGATGACTTCGTCAACCACTTTGAAAAGAAGGTTGACGACATCCGATCCTCGTTTGTTAAGTCTAATGACACTGCTGGTCCTGCTCACATTGCCCTACCCTATGCTTTGACTTCTTTCTCCCCTCTCTCTCCAGATAAAATCCTGCGACTTGTGACTGCAGGCCGCCCAACAACCTGCCCGCTTGACCCCATCCCCTCCTCCCTTCTCCAGACCATCTCCGGTGACCTTCTCCCCTACCTCACCTCGCTGATCAACTCATCCTTGACCGCTGGCCATGTCCCTTCCGTCTTCAAGAGAGCGAGAGTTGCTCCCCTTCTCAAAAAACCAACACTCGACCCCACTGATGTCAACAACTACAGACCAGTATCCCTTCTTTCTTTTCTTTCCAAAACTATTGAGCGTGCCGTCTTTAGCCAACTCTCTTGCTATCTCTCTCAGAATGACCTTCTTGATCCAAACCAATCAGGTTTCAGGACTGGTCATTCAACTGAGACTGCTCTTCTCTGTGTCACGGAGACTCTCTGCACTGCTAAAGCTAACTCTCTCTCCTCTGCTCTTGTCCTTCTAGACCTGTCTGCTGCCTTTGATACTGTGAACCATCAGATCCTCCTCTCCACCCTCTCCGAGCTGGGCATCTCCCGGCGCGGCTCACTCCTGGATTGCGTCCTACCTGACCGGTCGCTCCTACCAAGTGGCGTGGCGAAGCTGTCTCCGCACCACGTGCTCTCACCACTGGTGTCCCCCAGGGCTCAGTTCTAGGCCCTCTCCTTTTCTCCCTATACACCAAGTCACTTGGCTCTGTCATATCCTCACATGGCCTTTCCTATCATTGCTACGCTGACGATACACAACTAATCTTCTCCTTTCCCCCTTCTGATAACCAGGTGGCGAATCGCATCTCTGCATGTCTGGCAGACATATCAGTATGGATGACGGATCACCACCTCAAGCTGAACCCTGGCAAGACGGAGCTGCTCTTCCTCCCGGGGAAGGACTGCCCGTTCCATGATCTCGCCATCACGGTTGACAACTCCGCGGTGTCCTCCTCCCAGAGTGCGAAGAGCCTAGGCGTGACCCTGGACAACACCCTGTCGTTCTCCGCCAACATCAAGGCGGTGACCCGCTCCTGCAGGTTCATGCTCTACAACATTCGGAGAGTACGACCCTGCCTTACACAGGAAGCGGCACAGGTCCTAATCCAGGCACTTGTCATCTCCCGTCTGGACTACTGCAACTCGCTGTTGGCTGGCCTCCCTGCCTGTGCCATTAAACCCCTACAACTCATCCAGAATGCCGCAGCCCGTCTGGTGTTCAACCTTCCCAAGTTCTCTCCACGTCACCCCGCTCCTCCGCACACTCCACTGGCTTCCAGTTGAAGCTCGCATCCGCTACAAGACCATGGTGCTTGCCTATGGAGCAGTGAGGGGAACGGCACCTCTGTACCTTCAGGCTCTGATCAGTCCCTACACCCAAACGAGGGCATTGCGTTCATCCACCTCTGGCCTGCTGGCTCCCCTTCCTCTGCGGAAGCATAGCTCCCGTTCAGCCCAGTCAAAACTGTTCGCTGCTCTGGCACCCCAATGGTGGAACAAGCTCCCTCACGACGCCAGGACAGCGGAGTCACTCACCACCTTCCGGAGACATTTGAAACCCCACCTCTTTAAGGAATACCTGGGATAGGATAAATTGTTCCTTCTAACCCCCCCCAAATTGTAAAGTGGTTATCCCACTGGCTATAGGGTGAACGCACCAATTTGTGAGTCGCTCTGGCTAAGAGCGTCTGCTAAATGACGTTAATGTGCCCTTGAGCAAGGCACTTAACCCTAATTGCTCCTGTAAGTCGCTCTGGATAAGAGCGTCTGCTAAATGACTAAAATGTAAAATGTAAATGTAGACGCTCTTATCCAGAGCGACTTACAAATTGGTGCATTCAGCTTAGGATAGCCAGTGGGACAACCCCTCCATTATTATTTTTATTATTATTTTATTTGTTTGCCTTAGCAACATGTAAATCATAGCTTCTCATCTTGTACCCTGTTTAGTCAATGTCAACATATTACTTTCCGTAAAGGCATGGAACACAACAGATTCATTTCAATATTCAAAGTACAAGATAATAACGTTGTTGTCCATAAAACTCTCAGACGCCATATTCTAATCTTTAAGTAATTATATTGATTTTTCTTTTTTTTTACACTTTATTTGGTAAGTCACCCAACATATGGTTTATCAACTAACTATCAAGACTATTCAGTAACCTTAACCCTAGCCCTAACCTTACCATTACCTATCCCTGTCCCCACAACCGTAACTCTAACCATAACCTTAACCTTAAACCCCAAACCTATGCCCTAACCCTAACAAGTTGCTGCACATCAACAGTTGCAATAGTTCGTTTATTTTAAGTGCCATATTTCTTGTCATATAATTTTTTATATACTAACAATTATTACATGTTTATTTAAATATTACATTTTCAGACAAAATGAGTGCTTAAGTCCTTAAAACACAGCAATGATTAAACCGATTCTACACCCTCCAACAGAATCAGTCAATGGGGTGAAGTTTCCCCTAGCCGCTGATCTTGGGTCAGTTTTGCTCCTCCCCTGGTATTGGTTATGGTTAGGATTGGGGGAGGGGACGCTTATCCTAGATCTATAGATACTGCAGGTGGCTTCACCCTGGAGCCAGTGAGTGGAGTGTGAGCCTCTGGAGCTCCACAGCGCCTCACTATTGCCGTCTGCTGCTATAGAAAATCCACCCTGTTGATCCCTGCTTCAGGACCTAAAAATGCATAGAGAGACAAGAGAGAGGCAACTTGGTTTCTAAACCATATAGGGGAGGACTTTTGGCATGGAGAGTGCGCTGAAATGTTCAGTTCTGAAGAAGAAGAAAAAAACATTCCAAAGGCTAGAAAATAAGAAAAAGTTGAAGAATTAAACGATAAATATGAAGAAAAAATGTACTAGGGGGGAGGTGATTCTATTCTGTTGCAGTACAATTCAAGAGTAGAGTTACTTTGCTTCCGAATTCTGATCATAACTTTCTTGTTGGGGGTTTTCCAAATGTGTTGCATGACTTGTCATTGCTGTGTCAACAGAGACTTCATGACTTAGGGAATATATCTATCAGTGTCCTTTCATTTGATTGTTTACTTGGTTCTTCTATCAGATTAAAATCTAAAACCAACCAGACTTGATTCAGAGTCAGACTGGAATTCTTCCTGCGTAAGGCATGTCAAAAGTAAATAAAAATATATGTGGAAACAATGTAGCTTTTAGTGCTTCATAGTTCATGACCTACATTAAGATCCATATATAATACTTTACTGTAGGACCTCCTTTGTTACGTATATGTCTTATAACAGCTAAATGAAACATTTCTTAGACAAACAACAATCTACTGTAACATTATAACATGAACATTTATTGTCTTGTCACAGCTATGGAACCTTGCCAAGGTGCACTCAAAAACATGTCAAACAAGTATGTGTGTGTGTGTGTGTGTGTGTGTGTGTGTGTGTGTGTGTGTGTGTGTGTGTGTGTGTGTGTGTGTGTGTGTGTGCGTCTGTGTGTACACAACCAGTCAAAAGTTTGGGCACACCTACTCATTCAAGGGTTTTTCTTTATTTTTACTATTTACATTGTAGAATAATAGTGAAGACATCAAAACTATGAAATACAAACAATAATAGTGAAGACATCAAAACTATGAAATACAAACACAAATGGAATCATGTAGTAACCAAAAAAGTGTTTAAAAAATCAAAATATATGTTATATTTGAGATTATTGAAATAGCCGCCTTTTGACTTGATGACAACTTTGCTCACGCTTGGCATTCTCTCAACCAGCTTCATGAGGTAGTTACCTGGAATGCATTTCAATTAACAGGTGTTCCTTCTTAAGAGATCATTTGTGGAATTTCTTTCCTTTTTAATGCGTTTGAGCCAATCAGTTGTGTTGTGACAAGGTAGGAGGGTATACAGAAGATAGCCCTATTTGGTAAAAGACCAACTCCATATTATGGCAAGAACAGCTCAAATAAGCAAAGAGAATTGGCAGTCCATCATTACTTTAAGACATGAAGGTCAGTCAATATGGAACATTTCAAGAACTTTGAAAGTTTCTTCAAGTGCAGTCGCAAAAACCATCAAGCGCTGTGATGAAACTGGCTCTCATGAGGACCACCACAGGAATGGATGACCCCGAGTTACCTCTGCTGCAGAGGATAAGTTCATTAGAGTTAACTGCACCTCAGAAATTGCAGCCCAAATAAATGCTTCACAGAGTTCAAGTAACAGACACATCTCAATATCAACTGTTCAGAGGGGACTGTGTGAATCAGGCCTTCATGGTCGAATTGCTGCAAAGAAACCACTACTGAAGGACACCAATAAGAAGAAGAGACCTGCCTGGGCCAAGAAACACGAGCAACGGACATTAGACCGGTGGAAATTTGTCCTTTGGTCTGGAGTGTCACAGTTCCCTCAGCCAGAACCCAAAAGCAGACCAGGACAAGGAGAGTTGAACGAAGGTGAGGGTTTATTAGATACGACAAAAGGTGCAGAATAATCCAGGGACAGAGCGGGCGGCGTGGTTGAGTAGTTGGGGGTGCAGTACTGGGTCCAGTGATGGCTCGGCAGCCGCCGACCATCAGGCAGAGGTGGGGTGAAGGTTCCGGACGTGTGACTGCAGGTGGAACAAAAACGGAGGTAAGAACACAAAAACTCAACAAAGTACAAAATAACAAAACTCACGCTAGAACGCTCTAAACTGATACACAGAACACCTACTGTTCATGGCTAACGATCCGGCAGGAACTGGATGTTTGGCCAGAGCCTAAAAAGGGTGATGATGAGGGCCAGGTGTGCAGATTGCTGACGGGATGCAGGTGCGGAAAACAAGAGAGCTCCCCGGAGCGTTCCCGAACCCTCGGGAAACTGGAGACTACGAACAAGAAACACTAGTCACCAGACAGGACCCGACTCAGACTGCCGGGATCGTTACAGTACCCCCCTCCGACCAACGCCACCGGGCGGACCTCCCCGGAGCGCCAGGATGGAGGCGGTAGAAATCCCTGATGAGGTCAGCATCTAGGACCTGTCGCCGCGGAATCCAACTCCTCTCTTCAGGACCATACCCCTCCCAGTCCACGAGATACTGGAAACCCCGGCCCCGCCGTCTGGAATCCATGATGCGACGCACCGTGTAGGCAGGACCACCTCCGATCATCCGAGGAGGAGGAGGAGGAGGCGGAGGAGGCAACAGAGGACTGAGGAAGACAGGCTTGAGGCAGGAGACATGAAAGGTGGGATGGACTCTGAGCGTCCTCGGTAGTTTGAGTCGAACTGCCACCGGATTGATCACCTTCTCCACCACAAACGGACCAATGAACTTCGGTAACAACTTCCTAGACTCAGTCCGTAACGGAAGATCCCGTGTGGCCAACCAAACCCTATCTCCGATGGTATAGGTGGGAGCGGGGATCCGGCGACGATTCGCCTGGAGCTGATACCGATCCGAACCTCTAAGGAGTGCCTTTCTGGCCCGATGCCAGGTCCGGTGGCACCGACGAATATGAGCCTGAACAGAAGGCACTGATAGCTCCTTCTCCTGAGAAGGGAACAGGGGAGGTTGGTAGCCATACAGGCACTGGAAGGGAGACATCCCAGTGGCAGATGTAGGGAGAGTATTGTGGGCATACTCAACCCAAGGCAACTGAGAGGCCCAGGAGGTGGGGTTGGAAGAGACCAGACAGCGTAGCGTGGATTCCATCTTCTGGTTGGCTCTCTCCGCCTGACCATTGGATTGGGGGTGAAAACCAGATGTGAGACTGACTGTAGCTCCAATGGCCAAACAGAAGGACTTCCAGACAGCAGAGGTAAACTGAGGGCCACGGTCGGAAACGATATCACTGGGCAAACCGTGGACCCTGAAAACCTCCCTAACCAGGATCTCGGACGTCTCCGAGGCAGAGGGAAGCTTGGCAATAGGCACAAAGTGGGCCGAACTTGCTGAATCTGTCCACGATAGTCAGAACGACCGTGTTCCCCTCAGAAGCGGGCAACCCCGTGACGAAGTCCAGGGCCAGATGCGACCATGGACGCCGGGGAATAGGAAGGGGGTGAAGTAGTCCAGAGCTGGGCCGATTGGTACTCTTATTCTGCGCACACACTGGACAGGCAGCAACAAAACCCCGAGTATCCTCGGCCATGGCAGGCCACCAAAAACGTCTGCGAAGAAACGCCATAGTCCGAGCCACGCCAGGGTGACAAGCCATCTTGCTGGCGTGGGACCATTTGAGGACAGCAGGACGAACCGACTCAGGCACAAACAACCGACCGGGTGGACCGTTACCGGGACCGGGCTGAGTCCGAAGGGCCGCCAGCACCTCCTCCTCAATCTTCCACATCACTGCTCCCACGACGCAGTTCCGGGGGAGAATAGTCTCAGTCTTGGACCCACTCTCCTCCGTCTTGGAGAACATCCGGGACAAGGCGTCCGCCTTGCCGTTCTTAGATCCAGGTCGGAACGTCAGGGCAAACTTGAATCGTCCGAAAAACAACGCCCACCTGGCCTGACGGGAGTTGAGAGCGTTTAGCCGATTGCACGTAAGCAAGATTCTTGTGGTCAGTCCAGACAATAAACGGTTGCTCCGCCCCCTCCAACCAGTGGCGCCACTCCTCCAAGGCAAGTTTCACCGCGAGAAGCTCCCGGTTACCCACATCGTAATTCCTCTCTGCAGGCGAAAGGCGACGAGAGTAGTAGGCGCAGGGATGGAGTTTACTGTCCGTGGAGCATCGCTGCGACAGGATAGCGCCAACTCCCACATCAGACGCGTCCACTTCAACGACGAACTGACGGGCCGTGTCCGGTTGAGAGAGAATCGGTGCGTTGGTGAATCGCCTCTTCAAATCCAGAAACGCTCGATCCGCCTCCGGATTCCACTTGAAGGTCCTGATACTGGAAGTCAAGGCAGTTAAAGGAGCGGCCACACGGCTGTAATCCCGGATGAATCTGCGGTAGAAATTCGCAAACCCCAAAAATCTCTGGAGTTGCAATCTCGTACCGGGCTGGACCCATTCCAGAACCGCTCTAACCTTCTCCTGATCCATCCTAATCTCACCCCTGGAGATGATGTACCCGAGAAAGGATGTAGTGTGGGCGTGAAACTCGCACTTCTCGGCCTTCACGAACAGGCGATTCTCCAACAATCGCTGCAGAACCTGCCGGACATGCTGGACGTGGTCGGAAGGTTCCTTCGAGAAGATCAGAATGTCATCCAGGTAAACAAACACGAAGAGACCGATCATATCTCTCAGGACGTCGTTCACCATACTCTGGAATACCGCTGGAGCATTGGTCAGTCCAAACGGCATCACCTGATACTCGAAGTGACCCATCGGGTGTATTGAAACCCGTCAACCACTCGTCCCCCCTCTCTGATCCGGACCAGGTGATACGCATTGCGTAGGTCTAGCTTGGTGAACACTGTCGCACCCTGTAAGGAGTCGAAGGCAGAACTCATCAAGGGCAGGGGATACTTGTTCTTGACCGTGATGTCATTCAACCCCCGATAATCAATACACGGTCGAAGAGAGCCATCCTTCTTTCCCACAAAGAAGAATCCTGCCCCCCAGGGGGTGATGACGAGGGACTAACGAGACCAGCAGCTAGGGACTCCTTGATGTAGGTCTCCAACGCCTCACGTTCAGGTCGGGAGATACTGTATAACCTTCCCTTGGGGTAGACAGCTCCAGGAACCAGGTTGATGGCACAATCATATGGTCGGTGGGGAGGAAGTGACAGAGCCTTCTGCTTACTGAAAACTTCCCCCAAATCGTGATATGTCTCGGGGAACCAGGGACAAATCTGGGGGTTTAGCCTCAATCACCTGACTGGGAACCGAATGGGGGCAGGCAGTCTTGAGACAGTTAGCATGACAATCAAGGCTCCAACTCGTTACCTTGCCCGTCACCCAATCGAACGTGGGATTGTGTTCCTTCAGCCAGGGGTATCCAAGAACCAGAGGAACATGGGAAGACGGCAGAATGAAAAATGAAATCATCTCAGAATGATTCCCCGACAACCGCATCTTAACCGGGTTCAGTCCTCATCGTGATACGTGCCAGACTACTGCCGTTCAGAGTGGTCGCTTCAATGGCTTCCGGCAATTGCTCCTTGGAAAGCCCCAGCTGTTCCACCAACTCGGCATCAAGAAAGCTTCCATCGGCACCTGAATCGATAAAAGCGTTAAGCGCTAAGCTCTGATTCCTGTTCACAAGGGTAGCCGGGAAGCGGGGTCTGACAGAGGTACTGAGAGGTTGAAACTGGCTCGCTAAAAGTCCTCCCAACTTTAGCGAGCCGGGCAGTTTGACGACCGCCGGGAACAAGTGGAGATGTAATGTCCCGAGCGACCACAGTAGAGGCAGCAGTTGGTCTTACGTCTATGTTGACGCTCCTCCTTGGTTAACCCGTGCCGCCCCACTTGCATGGGTTCAGAATCGGGAGAGAGGTCCTCTCCACTAATCCTTAGTGGTGGAGAATGATCGACGTGTTCTGGTCCACCACCCGACCCGACTGGGAACTGAGAAGCTGATCGATTGGACGGGCCCCATTGCTTCTCCCTCCTTCGCTCCTCGGACTCGATTATCCACCCGAATAGACAAGGCTACCAAGCTGTCCAGGTCACTAGGCTCCGGATAGGAGATCAACTCATCCTTGAGCTGCTCCGACAGGCCCTGGTAAAAGGCCGCTTGCAAAGACTCCTCGTTCCACCCACTCTCCACAGCCAACGTCTTGAACTCGATCACGAAGTCGGCCACGCTGCGAGTTCCTTGGTGAAGAGAAAACAGACGCCTAGCTGCGTCCCTCCCTCGGACGGAATGGTCGAAGAGCTTCCTCATCTCGGCCGTGAACCCCTGGTATGAAGCCATGCAGGGATCCTGTCGTTCCCAAACGGCTGAAGCCCACTCCAGCGCTCGACCACGCAGCAACTCAATCAAAAAGGCTATCCTAGCCTTGTCAGTGGCATAAGAGTAGGGCTGTAGATCGAACACTAATCCACACTGCATAAGGAAGGAACGGCATCTTCCCAGCTCCCCCTCATATTTCTCCGGCGTCGGAACCTTGGGCTCACGGAGGGACACAACTTCAGAAGCGGCAGGCGAGATGGGTGAAACCGGTAGTGAGTCCTCCACCGGACACTGGCGTTGGTTCTGGACCTCCGTCAGGCCGGTAGAAAGGTTCCGAACTGACAACGCGATCTCCTGTAGTACCATGCTATGATGGCCCAACATCTTCTCCTGCTGGGTCATGGCATGGCGAACAGAGTCCAGGTCCGCTGGGTTCATATTTGGCCGGATCGTTCTGTCACAGTTCCCTCAGCCAGAACCCAAAAGCAGACCAGGACAAGGAGAGTTGAACGAAGGTGAGGGTTTATTAGATACGACAAAAGGTGCAGAATAATCCAGGGACAGAGCGGGCGGCGTGGTTGAGTAGTTGGGGGTGCAGTACTGGGTCCAGTGATGACTCGGCAGCCGCCGACCATCAGGCAGAGGTGGGGTGAAGGTTCCGGACGTGTGACTGCAGGTGGAACAAAAACGGAGGTAAGAACACAAAAACTCAACAAAGTACAAAATAACAAAACTCACGCTAGAACGCTCTAAACTGATACACAGAACACCTACTGTTCATGGCTAACGATCCGGCAGGAACTGGATGTTTGGCCAGAGCCTAAAAAGGGTGATGATGAGGGCCAGGTGTGCAGATTGCTGACGGGATGCAGGTGCGGAAAACAAGAGAGCTCCCCGGAGCGTTCCCGAACCCTCGGGAAACTGGAGACTACGAACAAGAAACACTAGTCACCAGACAGGACCCGACTCAGACTGCCGGGATCGTTACATGGAGTCCAAATTTGAGATTTTTGGTTCCAAATGCTGAGTCTTTGAGAGACATGGTGTGGGAGAACGGATGATCTCCGCATGTGTAGTTCCCACCGTGAAGCATGGAGGAGGAGGTGTTATGGTGTGGGGGAGCTTTTCTGGTGACACTGTCTGTGATTTATTTAGAATTCAAGTCACACTTAACCAGCATGGCTACCACAGCATTCTGCAGCGATATGCCATCCCATCTGGTTTGGGCCTAGTGGGATTATCATTTATTTTTCAACAGGACAATGACCCAACACACCTCCAGGCTGTGTAAGGGCTATTTTACCAAGAAGGAGAGTGATGGAGTGCTGCATCAGATGACCTGGCCTCCACAATCCCCGACCTCAACCCAATTGAGATGGTTTGGGATGAGTCAGACCGCAGAGTGAAGGAAAAGCAGCCAACAAGTGCTAAGCACATGTGGGAACTCCTTCAAGACTGTTGGAAAAAGCATTCCAGGTGAAGCTGGTTGAGCGAATGCCAAGAGTGTGCAAAGCTATCATGAAGGCAAAGGGTGGCTATTTGAAGAATCTGAAATATAAAATATATTTTGATTTGTTTAACACTTTTTTGGTTACTACATGATGTTTTATTTCATAGTTTTGATGTCTTCACTATTATTCTACAATGTAGAAAATAGTAAAAAAATTAAGAAAAACCCTTGAACGAGTAGGTCTGTCCAAACTTTTGACTGGTACTGTATATGTGTGTTTATGTGTGTATGCGTGAGTGTTTGTGTGTGTTTAGACAGATTTATTTTGGACATTAGGTCACAAGGACGTGGAGTTCTTGAGAAGTAGAGGAAGACAGGTATTCATTGTTATGCCATGACGTGGCACCTGATATTTACGGTCTCTGTGTGCAAAGCTTTGATTCACACAGTGGTATATCACTTCCTTGAAACAGTTCAATTCAACACTTGTCTAGCTGAAGTTAAATCAACCCGGTAAGCCATGGTTAATCTTTTCATTAACTACTTTCACTACTAACGATTTTACAGGCTTATGTTAATAACACTAACAAATAATTGTCAGTCACTAGTGAATGGAGGGATGTGTTGCAAGAGAAAAATGGGAGGATTTTCTGGGAAAGATGGGTTGATCTGTGACTTTCTGAAGGTTGGAATAAATTCATAGACACATGAACAGTATAATACCTTCTTCAATCAGGGGTGAGGGTGGGGATGGGATTACTGTATGTTTTGTGTTTGGTTATTTATGTTGTGTGTTTTGGTTTCACGCTGTGAGCGGTGTGTGTGCTGGTCCCTGTAGTTATGGGTGCTCTCACTTCCATGCCAGCCTGGGTGTCAGGCAGGGCTTGGTCCTTCCCGCCCTTGGAAAATCCCTTTGGGCAGGGGGCTTCGCCATGCCGGCATCTCAGGCAAGTGGGGACGAGTGCACCCACTGACCAGATCACCCACTGATGCGAGCGCCCATTCACATTGTCTTTGTAATGTATCGTTGTTCTTTTAATAACAATAATAATTGTCCTCAGTAAAGTTGGCAACTAGGGTTTAAGACGTCATGTTAGGGATAGATAATACATAACTCTAGTCCCCTGTAGCTCAGTTGGTAGAGCATGGCGCTTGCAACGCCAGGGTTGTGGGTTCGTTTCCCACGGGGGGCCAGTATGAAAATGTATGCACTCACTAACTGTAAGTCGCTCTGGATAAGAGTGTCTGCTAAATGACTAAAATGTAAACTCATACATAATTTGGCACCAGACAATTCACCTTAATACTTTGTCATATTTTTAGATGAGGTGCTATTGAGCAAGACTGGATAGTTGTTTCAATAGGTTCTAACATGGAGGCTCATGCATGTTCTTACTTTAAGATAATTCCATGGGTTTTCCCCTACCTTTATATGTTAAACATAATTATTATTACAATGTAATTATAGTTTATGGCTAGCTATACAGTTGTTACTAGTGTTTAACCTTCTGTCTAAACAAGAGAGCTGTAGTGACAAAAGGTCAGAGTTTATGTCTCCACAGGTGTTTGTGTTCCATTGTCTGTACTGCTCCATGAACTATTCATTACCTAAACATTTTTGTAGTTATAAAATGGCTATAATATCAATAGTAATATTATAATTCATAGATGTGTCTTTGTAAATGGATTCAATTGTACACATGACAAATGATATGAGATGTCCTATTTCATCTCTCCCCCAACTCTTGTTCTCTCTCTCTCTCTCACTCTCTCTCTCTCTCTGTCTCACTCACACTCTCTTTTCCCCTCTCTCTTTCTCACACACACACACACTCATGCACACACAAACACACAAACACACACACACATACACACACACAATGTAGACCTGCTATACAGAGAAATGGTGGGTTTTCTCTATGTTCTCCTCTCTCTGACTGCTTTACAAGTGGAGTGTTTCAGTGGGGGAGGATCTTCCATTGCTACTCAGTGTGGCTCAATGGTACCTGATAATATTCATGGCAACACAGGGCAGAGCTCTCCCTCACCATACACTGTCACTGTCAGCCAGACCACCTACCAGCCAGGAGACACCATCCAAGGTGAGTCACCAAGATGGTTGAAACACACTACTGGGCTTAACCGATATATACCGTATTGGCTCAGATGCAGGAACGGACTGGGACCAGCAATCTGCCCAGGCATGTCTAATACACAACCCATTTTGTTCCTTGAGGCCCCCGCAAATAATGTTCATTTTGCGAGAAAATTTAAATAAACATTTAGACAGGGCTAAAAATGGAACATTAACCAGAATTGCCCTATGGCAGTCCATCCCTGCTCAGATGTTAACATTTCACATAGCATATTCCAGAACAGCTGACCTGACAATATAAGATTGCTGAGAGGCATCCATCTCCCTCCCTTTCTCTCACTTTCTCTTTCTCTCTTTCTCTCAGTGACTCTGTCAGGAACCATCCCTTTTAGTGGGTTTCTTCTGGAGGCCCATGAGGAAGGAAAGAACACCGCTGTGGGAACGTTCTCTCTCGGCAGTGGGTCTGGGATCGTTCTTGTGTCGTGCAATAGGATCGCAGTGAGTTACGGTTAGGGTTGTAAAATTCCTAAAACTTTCCCAGTTGGAGGATTCCCAACCTGCTCATGCCATCCTGATACTGGAGATCCTCCAACTGGGATTTCTAGAAAACATGGGAATTTTGCAACACTAGTTACAACACAGCACAGGTCTTTCTGGCCATAGTCTTCACTGTTATCAATTTACCTACTGATTTATTGGATTATATTGACTCAACAATATGTCAAATGAAACTTACTTGAGCCCAATAATAGGAGAGTTTTTACTGGTCAGGCTACAGAGTGAGGAAATAGAGTTAGGGTTGCAAAGATTCCGGTAACTTTCCCCAAAATCGGTTTGATTCCGGAATTCCTGGTTATTCTCTCCTGATTCCTGGAATCTTCCAACCAGGATTTCTGGAAAACCAACCCTAGACAATAGTTTGTTACCTTTACCTACTATAGCTTGAACCACCAATAAGCAATGATCAGAGTTGCAAATGTTAGTTTATTGATATTGAATTTTACACCATAACTAGTCATTGTTCTCTGTTGATTGACTTGACCTGCTGTTTTACTGTTAGGCCTCTGGGGTGAGTCAAAGCGACAATCAGCCTAAACGAACAGTAACAGTCACCTGGACAGCACCAGCCTCAGTCTCCTTGGGCAACATCGTAGTCAAGTGAGTCTCCACTAGAGTTGAAAAATTACGGTAACTTTCTCAAAATTCCCAGGTTTTCCAGAAATCCTGGTTGGAAGTTACTGGAATCTGGCAACCATAGTCTCCACTAAAGCCATCACAAACACGACACAGTTCTTTCTTACATAATTTTTCTGTAGTCAGCAACTGAAATCACATATTTCTTGCCCAAAATGTTTGCAGAGGTGTCATGCCTATTGAAAAAATTACAGCACTATATATCCATTTGTAGGATGAAAACACTTTGGTGCATGATCCGACGGCACAGACATCAGTTCAACATCTAGTTTTGAGTTACGTTTGGTTGAATTGTCAACTAACAGAATTCAACGTTCAATCAACAACAAATGTCACCCTGTCTTTGGATTTAGGTTCAAAGTTGGGTGAAAAAAAAGAGGAAATGACTTTACATTGATGACTTTTTCCTAATCTAATCAGGTTTCCATGTTGATTCAATGTCATCGCATAGATTTTTGGGGTTGAAATGACGTGGAAACAACGTTGTTTCAATTAGTTTTACCCTGTGGGATGCCTCTAAATGTTTGCTCTGTGTTGCAAAATTCCAGAAACTTTCCAAAAACTGTTACATTTTACAGAAATTGAGTATCTGCAGAATCAGGCTTGAATGAGCAATGGGAATCCTACAACCATGGGATTTTGGAAAATATGGGTATGATGAGACTGTTTCAGGAATTTTGTGTGCTGTCTAATATCGGTACTATTATCTGTCATCCTCTTCAAGGACAACATTTATGCAGACCTTCAGTGTATTTTGGATTGCAGTGCCTAGTGTGACAGTAAACCGAGTTGTCACCAGTACAAGTCATCCTACAACAACAACTACTGCTCCTACTACAACAACCACAGCTCCTACTACAACAACCACAGCTCATACTACAACAACTACTGCTCCAACTACAACAACCACAGCTCCTACTACAACAACTACTACTTCTACTACAACAACTACTTCTCCTATTACAACAACTACTGCAAGTGCAAGTATAGATACATACTACTTGTGCTATTTTAACTCAATTTAGCAGGCACCGTTGAGTGTAGTGCTATATGCATCATGAATTACAGGAGATGTAACTTGTAGTGCTAATTCCATCATGAATTACATGAGTGTCAGGCTGTCAGTGTGATGCGGTAGGACGAAGTCAGGTGCAGGACACAGAGTTAATCGAAAACGTACTTTACTCGTAGGTAACGTAATGAACATAACCTTCACACAGGGAGGAACAAACCCGCTCACCAGACGACAACCAAACATGAACAAACACGCACAAAACACAGTGGGAGCCAGAGGGTTAAATAGGGAAGAAATCAATACATAATGGGAAACAGGTTGAAGTCTAAAGTTTACAGACACTTAGGTTGGAGTCATTAAAACTCATTTTCAACCACTCCACAAATGTATTGTTAACCAACTATAGTTTTGGTAAGTCGGTTAGGACATCTACTTTGTGCATGACACAAGTAATTTTTCCAACAATTGTTTACAGACAGATTATTTCACTTGTAATTCACTGTATCACAATTCCAGTGGGTCAGAAGTTTACATTCACTAAGTTGACTGTGCTTATAAACAGCTTGGAAAATTCCAGAAAATGAAGTCATGGCTTTAGAAGTTTCTGATAGGCTAATTGACATCATTTGAGTCAATTGGAGGTGTACCTGTGGATGTATTTCAAGGCCTACCTTCAAACTCAGTGCCTCTTTGCTTGACTTCATGGGAAAATCAAAAGAAATCTGCCAAGATAAAAATTGTAGACCTCCACAAGTCTGGTTCATCCTTGGGAGCAATTTCCAAACGCCTGAAGGTACCACGTTCATCTGTACAAACAATAGTACGCAAGTCTAAACACAATGGGACCACGCAGCCATCATACCGCTCAGGAAGGAGACGCGTTCTGTGTCCTAGAGATGAATGTACTTTGTTGCGAAAAGTGTAAATCAATCCCAGAACAACAGCAAAGGACCTTGTGAAGATGCTGGAGGAAACAGGTACAAAAGTATCTATATTTACAGTAAAACAAGTCCTACATCGACATAACCTGAAAGGCTGCTCAGCAAGGAAGAAGCCACTGCTTCAAATCCGCCATAAAAAGCCAGACTACGGTTTGCATCTGCACACGGGGACAAAGATCGTACATTTTGGAGAAATCTCCTCTGGTCTGATTAAACAAAAATAGAGCTGTTTGGCCATAATGACCATCGTTATGTTTGGAGGAAAAAGGGCGGAACTTGCAAGCCGAAGAACACCATCCCCACCGTGAAGTACGGGGGTGGCAGCATCATGCTGTGGGGGTGCTTTGCTGCAGAAGGGACTGGTGCACTTCACAAAATAGATGGCATCATGAGGAAGGAAATGTATGTGGATATATTGAAGCAACAGCTCAAGACATCAGTCAGGAAGTTAAAGCTTGGTCGCAAATGGGTCTTCCAAATGGACAATGACCCCAAGCATACTTCGAAAGTTGTGGCAAAATGGCTTAAGGACAACAAAGTCTAGGTATTGGAGTGACCATCACAAAGCCCTGACCTCAATCCTATAGAACATTTGTGAGCAGAACTGAAAAAGCGTGTGCGAGCAAGGAGGCCTACAAACCTGACCCAGTTACACCAGCTCTGTCAGGAGGAATGGGCCAAAATTCACCCAACTTATTGTGGGAAGCTTGAAGAAGGCTACCCTAAACGTTTGACCCAAGTTAAACAATTTAAAGGCAATGCTACCAAATACTAATTGAGTGTATGTAAACTTTTGACCCACTGGGAATGTGATGAAAAAAATAAAAGCTGAAATAAATAATTGTCTCTACTATTATTCTGACATTTCACATTCTTAAAATAAAGTGGTGATCCTAACTGACCTAAGACAGGGAATTTTTACTATGATTACATGTCAGGAATTATAAAAAACTGAGTTTAAATGTATTTGGCTAAGGTGTATGTAAACTTCAACTGTATATATAAAAAAGAAAATACTGCATGCAGTGCCTTTCGGAAAGTATTCAGACCCCTTGACTTTTTCCACATTATGTTAGGTTACAGCCTTGTTTTAAAATTGATTTTTTTTTCTTTTTTTTTCATCAATCTACAGGGATCAGTTGGGGATAATGATAATGGTAAGATTCAGGAGTGTGTCTTCTTAAGTAACTGCTTTCATGTATATATGATAAAATGCTATTTGAAATGTACATTTGTTAACTATTCTGACACCAATGTTTTTGTATAATGCAAGAGCACTCGTACACAGGTATGCACACACACACACACACACACACACACACACACACACACACACCCTCGGGTGTGCATTGTGGTAATTTTGCACTGTGGTCTGTGGGATATAACGCTGTTGAGCCTGTTGATGACTACATGACTCAACCAGTAGGTGTCAGTACTGAACAGTCCTGTTGAAAAGTGACAATGGGTTTTCTTGTTTGTTTGTTGGTTTTTCCAGGCCTGTTGATGATGTTGGTCTGCTGGAACCTCTTCAACCTTCTGATTTAAACCTGCTGAGCTACCAAATGAGGACTATACAGACAAGTTCAACATTTTATTAGTTTGGTGTTCTCTGTATAGTGTGCAATAACACAGTATTTAGTTTTATACTGTAGTCTGGAATAATTATTCAAATATATGTGTATCTTTTCTCCTGTCAATAATGATTTATTTTGTGTTTATTTTTATTTGTTTTATTTGTTGAAATGTACAGCTTTTCCAATATACCAGTCCAATCCCAGTATATATTTATCAATGCTAATGTAAAACTTTAATGAATGTTTTTGTGTCCTGAAAAGATCATAAGGATGTTTTACACATAAAAAAATAAAAAAATAAAAAATAAAAATATGCCATTTAGCAGACGCTTTTATCCAAAGCGACTTACAGTCATATGTTCTGCATCTGATAATTGAGGCCCTTCGCTCCACTAGGAGCTGAAAGGAACAAGTTAAGTACTTTAAGTATTTGATATGGAACAGGGCATTGGGTTTTGGTTGCCTGTCATTTGTGGTAAAGTATCTCATAAATTGATATAAAATGTCCAATTGAGTGGACAACTAATGTTTAAAGCCCTTATTGCCCTTCGTGCCCACTCCCATACCCTATAATTCTGTATTTCTTTGGCTGCGTTTACACAGGCAGCCCAATTCTGATTGGCAGATGACTGGCAGCACTGATTAGAAGCACCTGCTGCTCACCGGTTACACACCTGTGTTCCCCGTAATAAATTATGTTTCTGATTTGAAAAGATCTGAACCTACACAAGGTTTTTAAGCAGAAACATGTGTATGCTATCCTGATGTAGTAAAAATAATAACAATATATACAAATTATGTAAGCTATACGCAATACATTTTTGAGTGCGGACCAATCACACTTTGTAAGTGAGGAGGTGTAAAAACGAGCTTTTCTGTTAATATATTTATGAATAGACATATAAGTAACTTTGAAAATATACTTCATGACTTTGTAGAATAGCATACCCAGGGTAGCCAAGAGGGGATGAGAAGGACCCATTGCTGTAGAAAGATAGTAATTGATTTATAGTAGATGCAGGATTATAGCAAACATGACTTGAAAAAACTGTTGACATTAAATTATAGTCTTTTAGCAGCAACTAGGTTTAAGTGCCTTGCTTAATTAAGGACACATCGGCAGATTGTTCACCAAGTCAGCTCAGAGATTCAAACCAACAAACTTTTGTTACTGGCCCAATGCTCTTAACCACTAGGATTCCTGCTGCCCTTGTTGAGCCTATGTCAGATTTTGCGTCTATCTTATCTTAAATGTTGTCCTGTTTTAGTGTCAGTAGATTAAATAGAATTATACCCATGAAAGATAATAAAACATACATTGTAAATAAGTTTTTATTTCAATAAACGTGTAATGCAAATATTTCCATACTCATTTAAAAGGGTAATCCGGAAGAACAGTTCACCATCCAGTGGCTTCATCATTGTGTGCACACACACACACACACACAAATTGGTATTTTGATCAGCTATTAAAAAGATCTGATGTTTTTGTTGAAAATATCAATTATAGGGAATAAATATCAGAAATTGTCTGCCTGTCTAAATGCAGCCCTTGCGACTTCATCTATAGCCCACTTGGCAAACACTGGTTGAATCAACGTTTCCATTTCATTTTAATGAAATTACGTTGAACCGACGTGGAATAGACGTGGAATTGACGTCTTAGTCCAGTGTGGGGTATGTTTGTGGACACTCATCACTATACAAATATTTGCACACAGTCACACTCACTCACACACATCCACCAAGAAACACAGACAAGCATAAGTCTTCCTTCATAAAGGGACATCAGCAAATACAGAATAAAAAAACATCCTTTGTCACAAATAAATTAATTACATGTAGGGGATGACATGGGGGTAATACGAATATGGAGGATCTGTTTTTACACAAACTTCTTATTTCTTAAAGGGACAGTTCATCTTCATCAACACCAGCAATACTCCAACATCAGCATACTCTATATTAAAATGGCGGGTTTCTATGTTTTGTGGTCAACAAGGTAGAAGAAAGTAAGTGTTAATGTTGGTGTTGCTGGAGATAATGAATATGAAGTTCAAATGTCTCTTTAAGAAATAAATGATCCTCCATATACTTATGTCCCCATAGAAACGTGCCATTTTCACATATGATGTTTGGGGTGGTGCTGGAGATGATGAATATGAGGTTAAGTTGATTAAATGTTTCCTTTAAACAGTATTGTCAATCCACACAATATGTTAGTACTTGTCCTTGTATCCATTCTGTAGGTTAATGTCTTACTACCCCCAACTAGAAGGTGTTTCATTAAGTATGTGGAAAAAAATTGTTGTACTTATAAGCATATTACTTCAGATCTGACATGGTCCTTTGTTCTGGTACCAAAGTGTCCAAAATGGGACCCAATTCCCAACATAGTGAAAGTACAGTACTATGTAGGGAACAGGGTGTAATTTGTGGACGCAGTCTGACCAAAGTGAATAAAGGCAACGAGGCAGGATTCCTGAGTGCATGGTGCTTCCCCTTCAGACCTGCATTACAGCATCATCATACCTAGTACACCTAGCAGGATCAGAAGAGCTATGGAGGAGAGAGAGAGAGAGAGAGAGAGAGAGAGAGAGAGAGAGAGAGAGAGAGAGAGAGAGAGAGAGAGAGAGAGAGAGAGAGAGAGAGAGAGAGAGAGAGAGAGAGAGAGAGAGAGAGAGAGACAGAGAAGACAGAGACAGAGACAGAGACGAGAGAGAGAGAGAGAGAGAGAGAGAGAGAGAGAGACAGAGACAGAGACAGAGACAGAGACAGAGACAGAGACAGAGAGAGAGGGATATAAAGAAAGAAAGAAAGAAAGAAAGAGAGAGAGGAGAGAAATTATTTAACCTTTCATATTGGTTTTCTACTCTTGCTAACATGGGATTATATGAGATTAGTTACTACGGTAACACTTTAGAATAACTTCCATGAATTACAACGTTATAAATGGTCATAGACATTTATAAAAGCTTCATAAATTATTATAAATGATTTATTTCTAAATTGCTTTCAATGCTTATAAATGAAAAATGAAATACTTCAGAATAAATAGTTTATTCATGCTTAATCATGTTATCAGTTATAATTATAAAGTGTTAGTGGTGCTTATTATGGGCTTATTACCTTGAGACAGGGTGTGCTGCAGGACAAAGGCGTGGCTGGAGGGAGCAGCAGTAGTGGAGGGTCTAGCAGTAGTGGAGGGAGCAGCAGTAGTGGTGATGTTGTTCAAAGAGTTGGTCACAGTAGCGTTGGGGTTGCCCAGGTCCACCCCTTTACTACTGACCAGGACAGCAGTGGGACTACCCAGTATTCCTGAGGGACGAGAACAAGGAGAGAGAGAGAGAGAGAGAGAGAGAGAGAGAGAGAGAGAGAGAGAGAGAGAGAGAGAGAGAGAGTTAGATAGAGATGGACCCCTATATACTGATCTGAGGTCAGTTTAGCATTTCCTCCAGTAATGGTTAAGGTGATAATTGGGGGAGGGGAACTGATCCTAGATATGTACCTAGGGGAAATTTCACCAGGTGCGTGTTTGGAAGAGTGCCTCACCTTTAGTAAAATCCCCATTGGAGATGGAGATGAAGAAGCTGGTGTCGGAGCTCCCGGTGGCCGTAGCGTTGGGGACAGTAGCAGAGAAGGTGCACTGGATGGTCTGATTGTTGACTGAGCCTTTCACAGAGTCCACAGGCAGCTACACAACACAACAGTATTAACCAAAATGAACATTAGACAAATGTCAGTAGCCCTACACTGTAGAATTGGTCAGGTACACTGTTATTCTCCCAGGCAGTTTCCCAAATGGCACCCACGTGTATATGCAGGGAATAAGTGTGAGAATTAGGGTCAAATTCAACTTCAATGACCATCCAGAAAATATGGATGAATACTGATACATGAATACTGATACTTGTGCTCTCAATATCTTGTCCAACTCATCAAACTCATTGATTGAATATAGTTAACTTCCTGAATTTGCCTGGAATCAAACCACGCCCTGAAAGTCTTTCCAGAAAGTCACAAATTAAACACTGTGTTCTGATTGGTCCAACTCACCGTGTTGGTGTCAGTCAGAACTCCTTTGTCAAAGAGAGTGGTGAAGAACTTCACGTTGCCGGTGTTGTTGGCACACACATAGGTGGTGTCGTTACCACCCTGTA